>NC_056738.1:176389453-176499453 GCF_019279795.1 Protopterus annectens
CCCTTCATGAAAAAGCCGAAAGAAGAAGAAGAAGAAGCAAGTAACAGTATGCAAGGATATGCCATTAATTTGTGTTCTTAGACATTTATTGTCCTGTTCTGGGTTCAGCACTTACCTTGGAAGTCCAGCAGTTACAAGAGTTTTAATTTGGGGCTGACTGCGTGATGCATGCAGTACACAGCCACTACATGGGTAAGTAAAGGTTGTGAACATTGCCTGGCATCAATGCATAGGATGAAGGTTTTAGCCCCTTAGGTGGTGAGCGTGTGTGCTGTCCATTGCCTCTTGGCCAATGTGAAGGCATATTGAGCATGCCTACATCTGTCTACACCCACAGCAGCTGGTGGTTTCCCCTCTGACTCCTCACCTGCATGTGGATGTGGGGACATTGCCAGTGATAGTGGGATGCATGTCCCTGCTCCTTGGTGTTCCTGCTGAAGCTGTTTTCTCAGAACAATGGTGTGAAGTATGGTACAGATGGTGAAATAAAAGCACATATATATGAGGATTGTACTGCGGGGCTCCCCCAGATGTATATAGGCACTGGAACCGTGACTTCAGAAGCCCAAACACATGCTCTATGATATTTCTTCTTTGAGCGTGTGCCTCATTAAAGCATTCTTCAGTTGGTGTGTTTGCATTTCTGATGGGTGTCATCAGCCATGGTTCGAGTGCATAACCTGCATCCCCCAGTAAATGATCCTGTGGGATATTCCCCCTAGAAAAAATCTAATACAGCTGAGAGTTGGGCAAGATATGAGAGTCATGGTAACTGCCTGTGTTGCCAGAACACACATTCAGGATGATTCCCTTAGCACTACACACAACATGGCAGTTAATGGAGTGGAAGCCCTTACTGTGCATGTACACCTTTCCCTGTTCCCTGTCTGGTGCTTTGATTTTGATGTGCTTGCAGTCTATGGCACCTAAGACCTCAGGATAGTGTGCTATAAGGTATAACTTCTGCAGAGTTGTGGCTCTGTCCTCAGGTGTATGGGGAAATGTATGTAGTCACTTGCATGTTTTATCATAGCATTCAGGAACTGATGCAGGCTCCTGATGCCTGTGACACCTGTTGGTTTCTGGAAGGTTCCTGTACCTAATATTCTAAGTGCTACACATAACTTGGTCTCCACTGGTATTGGTTACCTTGGTTTGCCCTTGTTCTCAGTTGAGGATGACAGAGGTTGCAGAATTTCTGTAGTGTCTCTCTCCACCCTGTAGCTCTCTACAATTTCTTCCTCATGTAGACCATGAAAAGTTAAATCTAAACACCCTTCTCCTTTGTGGCTGTATTCTATTAGCAGCAGCAACATAGATTTGGACCTGTTGCACACGCACTTAAATAAGAGCAACAGCAGCCCTTAACATTCTTTCCATTTGTTTCTGTGGATGTATTCCAATAGGTTTTGGAATTCACTGGCAAAACCTGCACCAAGGCTACATGATTACATTTTAGCTGGTTGAATAGTGTCTCCATCTTGGATTCTTTCGCATACAATTCACCTGCTTACGTTGTAATTTGCATGCCTCGATGTTTACTGTGTTTGTGTGACTCTACACAGCATGTAGAGCTGCTTACTGAATACAAAACGGTGCACTATCATGTCCATGATGCATACGCAGTTTTAGCGGACCATATAAGCTTTATTGAATCTGCACCATTGCATGAGAACATTATGTATAAATACTGTGTAACCTTGGAAATATCTACAGGAAAACAAAATCAAAGCTATCAAAACACAAATTTAGTCACTTAAGAATATGGTAGAATGTAAAGATTTTTTTATGGAGACTGTTAATAGGTAAACTGCCAGGTAAAGCTAATATCCCATGTGAAATGAGAGAACAAATACTGTGTAATTATTGTAAAGAAACAAACAATGGAACAAGTATTTATGAAATGTAAACAGGTTGTGAGATTATTGAGAAAATTGTGTTTTACAGTATTTTGATGATATAAAAAGAGTGAATGATATGAATATGGATGTGATACAATATAGTTTCTATGTTAACAGATGCAAGCTATATGTCTGAGAATGATAAGAAGATGGTCAATGTAATGTGCACTATTTGGAGCCAAAGACTAAAAGGAGTGATATTTAATGGGAAGTGGAACTTGACCACACTATCAGAGAAAATAAGATTTTGCCTTTGGAAGCTGGAGTGGATGTCATAAACTTAGATTATAGGACTTTGGTATAAATGAAAGATGAAATGAGGTATATGGAAAACGTTAATATTGTACATGTATATATTATGTAAATATTTTTTTTATAAATGTTGTAAATTATGTAAATAGATTTAAAATAAAGGACTCCTACTTTTTGATTTTATATTAGCGGATCGGAGTTCCGCTGTGGCAGCCCCTAACCGGGAAAAGCCAAACAATACATGTTACTCCCCTTCCCAGTACAGTGGAAAGTGGAAGGAGTTACACTATGGACAAGAGGTGCAGAAAGAAGCTATGGTTTTCTGGAAAATCACTGAGGATTGAAGTCACTGATGAAATAATGACATGCATTTGAGTTTTAGACTTCATATCCTTCAGAAAAAGAAGAGCCTCATTTCTCAGTCCAAGGATGGCACAAAGATTAGCATAGTTGCTGTACTACAAGTCTAGAAATGTTATGACATAAGCAGCCATTGTGGTGCCAATCATACTATCTAATCTTATCTGGAATAGTAAGGGGATCCTAAAAGACATATTTATGTTGCTCTATTTTTTTTTTACATTTTTACAATGTCACATAAACTTGGCAAAACAAATGCAATACATCATGAATTTCAATCTCACCAGTCCTAAATTTGTATATTTGTCTTCTTGTAGAGTTGTGTTTTGTCCCCTAATATTTCCAGACAAAGTCATTTGAGTTTCTTTTACATTGTGCCAAAATTGTTTCCATTAATAAGTCCAACTCAAAAGTTGTATCACAAAAAGTCTCTTTGCCAAGATGAATGAACAGTCTAATATACCGGGCATATCGTCCCACACATATCTATCCACGCTTATCTCTTTTTTTTTTTTTTTTTTTTTAAGTTTTACTGTAGGTAATTGCTTTTTAACAGTTCTGCAATTCTCCCTCTGTTCTTTTGTATTCTATTAGCTTGCTGCATCATACAATATCACAGGTCCCTGAATGGGTAGTGACTTTTCTTCATAGCCATTATCATCTTCCAGAGCGCCATCTTCCTCTTCAGATCACTTACCAAAATTATGTTTCACTATCTCTCCCCACAAAAGCAGAGACTCCGCTTCTGGGTCATCCTGCTAAAGAAGGCACACTAAATTATCATTATAGATTTCACCTGAGTAGATCTCCATAATTATAATCTCTTATTGAGATTCACTGAACTCTTGTAATATCCTTTGGTCTTCTTCTTTTATGACAGACATGGCACATTTATTTTTTACATTGCTTACCCCCTCGTCTGCACTCATTTGCTCTCACATCACATTTAATTTATTAATACTACCACATCAGGCTATCCACTCCATGGTTTAAACTTTGACTCTAGGTGATTTGGTCACACTGACTAATTTTGATGGGACTCCCCAACCCCATGTAAAAATGGGGAAAAACAGGGTTGATGACAATGAAAACAATGATGACTAACTCCAAGATTGCTTAACAGTGCAAGAGAGGATAAATCAATCTTACTTGCACTATCTTATGGTCGTACATACTAGCACTCATAAAAGACTCACTAAGGACACCTGCAATTGCAAGTAAACCACAACCCACAAACACAACTAAACCCCCTAATAACCACAACTCTGTCACTAACTTACCCCTCCTCTGCTATATTACAAATTAATGAAACTACAGTCACTGAAATGGGAACTTATCAGTAAATCTGTACTCCTGTTTCATTCAATTAATCAACAAACTAGCAGGAATCTGCCTGGCTGTAGTAGAAGTGCATGCATCAGTTTTAATCTTTTTTGTATCTAATCTGGCCCATGGTTGTGGACCAGATACCAGTGCTTTGCAGTGCCACAGCATGTTGCGCCTACTTTTGCCCTGCATGGTTTTCTCCATTTAGAAGTTCATCTGACAGTTCCTCAACTGGCACCTCTTCCATCACTGACTCTTGTCCATCTTATCCTCTAATCGCAAACTGTTGCAACTCTCTGCATATCACCATGTTGTGCAAAGTTGCACAGACAGTAGATATCTTATCGCTGACACATTCTGCACTATACCACTGGAGGGATCTAAGCAGTGGAAGCAGGCCATCATCAGTCTGAACACATGCTCACTGATGTGAGTCTGTGATATTGAGGTATTGCATTGCATCTCAGAGATGCTCTGTTGGTTGTGTATTGCTTTAACAAGTCATGATTATAGGGTATAGTCACCATCACCAATAAGATGTCCATGTGGGGAAGTCATCCTGCAAAAATTGCTTGTACAGGTTGGATGTGAGCCTCTAACATATATGATTCAGCTAATATGGCTACTACTGCTCGCATCTTAGTTGAGTTTCTATTCACCAAGAAATCTCAGTTGCAGGAGACTGCTCCTTGTCAAGCAATTTTTATACATTGTTGAATCACTGCCATTTTGTTTATCCCCATTTGCATTCACAATTTGGCCATTAACAATGTTGTTCACTTCCATAGCATTATATGATTATTAGTATATGATGACAACCACACAATTTCACTAGGTTGCGTGATAGCACTACCTGTTTCTCTGAATGAGCCCCTCTATGTACATTATCATACAGGTTTGCCTAATGCATTACATCAGTTGTTTCTGGATCCTGACTATTGTCTCTAAATTACTGTTTCATACTTTATAGAATATTTTTAGAGCATTTATCTTGATACATTTTACCTTCATAGAATATTTAGCCCTAAAAAAAATCAGTTTTAATAGCCAGCTCCTATAGCTGAGTTTGATTGTGTTTTCATTCATGTCCTACTCAAATGTCTCATCAGTGCTGTTTCACTAAGTGTGATAAAAATAAAGTAAAACAAAAATAAAGTACTTGCCTGAATCCAAATATTTTGACAGAATGCAAGGATGACTTGGTAATACAATTATGATATTTTAGCTCAGAAGAATGTGCAGTATACATTGTGACCTAAGAAATTTGGTCTGATAAACTGCTTGTTCAAAGTTGCATAGTATACAAGTGACGCATCTGGGAATCAAACTCATGCTTACAGGACAAAGCTAAGCTGTAGTTCATAGCTTTGTCCATAAGCACTCTACTACAAGATAGCTATTATTGGTGTATTGTACTTAAAGTAGCTATATTGATGATGCCTGCATGATAATTAATTATACCCCCTAGCATTTACCTTATGCCTGTTGTGATTGCCATGTAGTAGCCAAGAAGCGCTACTGCAGCGAGAGCATTAGGGAGAAAAAGAAAGAGACAGATAACTTGTGATTTATATAAATAGAAGTGACACACACCTAAATGCAGAAATCTACTCAGCAAAACAGAGTGTGGCATCAATGTACACCAAAAATATTTTAAAAAATCTATAGGAAATATTGCATGTGCTACGCCACATTTTATTTTTGTCTGCAGGCAGTTTAAAATATAGACTGATTATTACAGTTAAATATTTATGCATAGCAATACTTAGTCTTGTGAAAACCATAAAAATCCTAATCTATTTATATAATTCTCTGATAACCTGGAAATCTTTTAAGTACCACAGTATTTATTACATGGCACAACAGGTCAGTAGAGACAGGGTCATTTGGAGCAATGTTCTTTGTAAAGAATACTAACAACTGCATTATTTGTAAAAAAAAAAAAAAAAAAAAAAACTTGTTTCACTGTACATTCATGAGTATAGTCAATAAAACTAATGTCATAATTTTAGCAGATCAATCCCAAATCAAACTACATGATTACTTTTACTTGATGGCATGCATTAGTATAGAACGTGGTATTACCCATGCAAACTGATGGTTCTTGTTTATGTAATAAAATCTGTAATGGCAGAATCAAAATGGACTATATTAAAATAGGCAAGAGAAAAAAGTGACTAAAGAAAGTATATAATATGTAAATAAGACCTAGAAATCACTAGCTGCACAAGCCCATAATGGAGTGTTTCTAGTCAGCAGCAACGCTAATGCTGAACAAGTGAACAGCATCACTTGATACACTAGAGGCAGCTCTTTAAGCTGCATATAATATTATCAAACTAGTATTTACCAAGGGCAGCACAGTATTTAGTCACTACCTCACAGTGATTGGTTATCCAAGTCAATTATCAGCAAAGGTGCCTCCTCTACAGTATCTGCACATTCACCCTGTGTTTGTACTGGCTATTGCTGGGTGGCCTGATTTCCTCCTTTCCTCCCACTACTAAGGATGTGCCATAGGTGAAGTAGTGATTCTTGTAATTACCGATGAGCATGCATGCATGCATGCCATCACAGTGTGGGTATGTGTCCTGTAATGAGGCGGTACTCCATGCAGGATGATCTCCTATGCCTTGTACCAACTGAGTGCCAGGATATGTTCTGACCCCCCACATGTACCTGAAATGTACTAAAGGTACTCAAAGAAAGAATTAGTGAATTAATTAATAGTGTTTGTCAAATGCTGTGCGAGTGCAAATAAAACCATGATGAACACAGTACTCATATAGAACTACTGAAAGTTAGTTCTCAACTATAACTGACATAGCAGGTAGATGACTTAGCTGTGTGTATTCGCTTATAGAATATTGGCATAGGTTCTGTTCACCTGCTGTGGATTACAGTTGCCATAGTCATACTAGTACTTGAACATCTAGCAAATAATGCCTCTCATGGTTCTTGGTGGGGTGGAGCCATGTCTCTCAGTTCAAATTACTTTGCTGATGAGAAACACGTAACACCATGGCATGTAGTACATATATTGCTGAACAAAAATTTCTCTGCATCAGGAAATGTTTTGGGTTTTTTGATAAAAATAAAATTAAGACTTACATATTCTCAATGCTGATGCCACTGGGTGCAAACAGTGAACTTTAGTCTCAGTGGCAGCAGAGTGTGGAAATCAGAGGTACATCCTTAGACATTAATGGATACAGCATTGTGCATGTGTGAAATCCTGTCCATCAAAGGCTATGGACATACCCAACCCAACACATCCCCAAGGTGACATCACAGAGGAGTAGTCTAAATTTATTTGGTCTGCATGTGTTGTTTAAAGCCTAAAAATGAAACCAGTATCAAAAAGAAAAATGTATTGCAGCATTTCACTCACCAGATGCTGCAATGCAGAAATGATATTGGCAAATTATTTTTAAGCTCAACCAGTTATTTGTAAGCATACTGTTCTAAACAGTAACTGGACTGATTATTGTGAAATATGACAGAACTCCGCATTTTTAAATGTTAAATCCCAAACAGCTAAAAGTAAATAAATAACAGAAGATTTCATCTAATTAAAATTGCATTCAGTTCTGTCTGAGCCTCACTGCTTTCTGAAACATTAAATGTAATGTATGCAGTTTGGTTAGCAGCTTGTAAAATATCATTCCACATAGAAGCTGTGGTTTTGTAAACATGAAAGCTGAAAAAAAAGAATTAAACTATTACCATCATTTTGTTAGTAAGGGGTTAGTACCCCTTTAACCACATTCTGCCTTTTAAACTTGACAAGACGGAGGAGTTAAGGGGATGCCATCCCCCTTACTAAATGAATCAATCAGCAGTTTGTGATGAGCATGTAGTTCAGACCCTTGCATTATTCACAGTTAAGTAAATCACTTAGAAGGCTTGCCAACCTGCTATAAGAAAATATCCCCATTTCTTAATGGGGTACAAGAGTCCTGCTTCCCCGTGTGAAGACAAGCACTCCACTTCCTACTTATATACACTGAATCTGATGTTACTGCACCTCACATTTAGTGGAATATCTACCATGAATGTGAGAACCAGCATTACCATTAGAAAAGTAAACTATCACACACAATGTTCCCTAAAGAGTATTTGGTAAACGTTCTTCTGTCTCAGAAATGAAAACTTATTGTTTCAAATTCACTTCTTTCAAAACTTCCATCAGCATGCAAACAAATGTGCCCAGCTTACTGCCCCAAGACAATATAACGTTGGTCACTTCAGCTCATCTTTCAACAAAGTCTCACCTTTCTACCCACATTTTCCTTTTAATGTGGAATTCATATTTAATCGTAAATTTAATGATAGCTAGCTCACATTTCTCAAAGAAAGTGACTGGTACTGTATTTTAAATATCAGTTTTCAGCTCTATACAGCTCCATCTTGAGAAGACTATTAAATATCTTTGCCATACCTAATTATATTATATACCTCACCTCTCATACCTCTTGTCTGTTATCATATCATAGTTGTAGCATCTATTCAGCCTGCTAGTCAATGTAACAATTTTGCTTCTGTCAGACAAATAGTCCAGTCCTCTCATCAGAATAACCAACTTGAGAAAGGCTTTTTGTAAGTAATGCTTAGCTTAGCTTATAGGGGGAGATTAACAGGTGTGTTGTAATCACCCATCTTTTTAGTCTGAAGCTCATAGTGCATGAGCTATGCACTTCAAGCTGCTATCCATCATAATTCATTACTTCCAAAAATCATTCAAACACAGGCACTAACACATCCATCCAGTATTCACAAGATAGGGCAAAGAGAGTTTCCTTGTTCTCTAAACTATGAAAGTCTCAGTTTTATTTGCCTCCATCTCCTTGCCCAATTCTTTATTATCCTTGCCATTCCCATAAAATGCATCTCTCTAACTCATACAATAATTACTTCAATTTATGTCTTATATCCTCATATAGGATTATCTCATTATGTACATACTAACTCACTTCAGCTATATTAAGGCTAAATATAAACAACATACAGAGTTTGATGAAGATCTGAAAGTTGACTGGTCCAAAAGTATTAGAGTTCAAGGAAGTAGTCAGAGATCTAACACCTCATGAAGAACAGAGAGACTAGATGGAGTTGAAGAAGAATGGCAGCATGTCAAAACAGCATGCATGAAGAACACAGGGCAAGTATGCGTTTGAACCAGGTATAGAAATAAGGCACATAAGGAAAGATGGTAGTGGAATGCAGAAATCCAGGAAGTTATCAAAAGGAAGAAAGACTGCAGGGAAAAGATAGAAAAGACCAACCAAGCTAAGAAGGACTACTGGTTGGCTAACAAAGGATCAAATAGTACAGCTTTAATAGCAAAGAACAAGGAATCAGAGGCACTCTACCATCTTCTGAAATATGACTCATCAGATGGCACAAAGAAACTCTATCAGCCTGAATGGCAAAGACAAAAAATAAAGAAGATAGTCATCAGACATCCTTCTTAAGAGATACCAGCAACAATCTGCTCACCAGGCCATAGGATGTCATATGCAGATGGAAGGAATACTTCCAGCAGCTTCCGAATGAAACCCCAAAGATGCTCTTTTGTCTCATACACAGCCTACAATGAAAGAGGAACCACCCTAGAAGAAGGCAGAACAGCACTTAGGAAAATGAAGTCAGAGAAAGAATCAAACTCAGATGAAGACATGATCAAGATGTTGGGTGAGTTAGGGGAGAAAAGGTTCCTGAGAGTACTTATAGCAGTATGGAGAAAAAGGTGCATTCAAGATTACTGGAGAATATGAATTCTAGTGCCCGTGTACAAGAACAAAGGGGACATTCTCAAATGTGGGCACTATAAAGGCATCAAACTCTTGTCACACTGCATGAAGGTGTGGGAGGGGGAGACTGATAAATGAACCTAGAGAGTAGCAGAAAGTAAGATGGGAGATGAGCAGTTCAGATTCAGATAAGGATGTAGCACAACAAACTCAAGTTTTACAGTAGACAGGTAGTTGAGAATATTTTGGAGTTACAGAAAGAGTCACATTGGGAATTCCTGGACTTAGAGAAAGCATATGACAAGGTCTCAAGAAAACTGATTCAGGCCATCCTGTATTGGTTTGAAATGCCAGGAACACTGGTAGAACTGGTGCAGACTATGTACAAGGATCCACTAACACACGTCAGAACAGTGTTTGGACTCACAGATGGTTTCTGTTGGGAGTGGGGGTACATCAAGGGTCAGCTCTGAGCCCACAGCTGATAATACTGGTGATGGACTACATTAAACAGGTCAGAGGGAATAGATCAACAAAACTGTGATATACAGACAATGTGGCATTACAAGCAGACTCTGGACAAGAACTTCAACAAATGATAGAGGAATGGAATGCCAAAGTGAATGTATATGGGATGAAACTGAATACAGACAAGACAGTTGTAACAGGAAATGAGGAAATCAGAAGAAGCTGAAAAATTGAAATAGAAGGGAAAATTGCAGAAAACAGTAAAAACTTCAAATATTGGGGTGGGGTTTGAGGAAAAGGGAAGTATGCATGAAGAGGTGAAATAAAGAATCATCAGTGCTGCAGCCAAATGACATAGAGTGTTAGGGGTAGTGTGAGACAAGAGTGCCAAAGAAGTTGAAAAGTAAGGTATACAAAACAGTGTTGTGACCAGCACTTCCATATTTTACAGAAACCTGGTCCGTGAAGGCAGAGCACTTGAGGAAGCCAGAGGTAATAGAGATGATGTGCCTTAGACAGGTAGTAGATTGTACACTGTGGGAAATAAATGATGACATTGGAGCAGGAGCAAAAGTAGCTCCATTTATAGAGAAGGTCAAAGAGAACCGATTGTAGTGCTTTGAGCACATGTCCAGGAAAGCAGAAGATGATTTGATGAGGAAGATTTTGGTGTGACAGAAGGATGACAAGAGGAAATGCAGGCATCCACCCAAGAGATGGATGGATTGCATGACAGAAGACCTAGAACAGTTAAGCATGACTGTTGAAGAAGGCAGGAGAAGTGGCACTGAATCAACAGAGCTGATAACAGTTGATGTGATACCCCAACACCATGGAGAAAAAATGGGAAAAAGGGATTGATTATGATGATGATTATAATGATAAACAACACACAACTTCACAATCCCTCCTAACAACTAGCTATAGAAATGTTAGCTTATAATTTGGATTGTTTCATAAGTTTTCCTACCGTAAAGAGTGCACAAACACAATTTGTGTTCTGATAATCCATGTGCTCATAACAATCTAACTTTGTAGAACTAAAAAGCAAGAAGAATTGTTATTCTAACTGCTCATTAGTGGCTTTACTGCCCTCAGTGATAAAGAAAACCTTGGGAAGGGGCAGCAAGCATGATCCCAGTGTAAACTCCACCGGTTAACTTAATTATTAATGTTAACATTCTAATCATAAATGAGTCTAGAAGATTTAGGATCTTTGCTTGGAAGTGTTTAATAGGTATTCTTATACCCAAGTAGACTCCAATGACTTGTTTTCCTCAGGTAGATAGTAAATGCTGAAGGTGTGAGGAGGAGGAAATATGCAATTAGTAATGTATTTTTTGGGAGTGTAATGAGTTGGTAGACTTTAAAAATTCCCTGCAGACTGCTCTATCAGAAATAATGGGTGAACAAACTGGTATAACTAAGGAAATAATTTTTTGAGCTAATATGATACAGATTCATAATTGCTTACACATAGTAAGACCTTGCTGAGTCTAATTATGGTGGCTTCCAAAAAAGCAATTACTAGAAAATGGAAATCAAAGTCTAAACCAACTGTATTAGAAGTAGTGCATAAAGTAACAAAGATAAAACAACTGGAAATGGGGTCTTCAGAAAACGGTAAGAGCAAATGACATAGAACAAATGGGAATTGTGGGAACAAAACATGCAAAATAAGATTTTGGAGTAGGAATGAGATTTAAAAGAAGGCAGAATTTCAATGAGCTATGTAATGTTTGACTAACAATGACTGGATAGATTATAAGTGACATAATGTTTGCAACTAAATATACGTCCGTATAGTTTGTTTTCATTTATATAAATGCATGATAACCTATATTATAAGTGATCATTTAATAAAGATGTTTCTTGTCTTAAAAAAATATTCTAATCCCAAATGAAGAATATGGCAGTCTTTTCTCACACATCTGTTATCAAGTCTCACTTATGCTGCAATATGAATGTATGGCCATGGATTGCATATTTCTTTTACTACCGGTTTTATAGACATGTAATGGAACAATAAGGTAATTTTGGGAACTCATACCCAAAATTTGTTGTGAGAAACAAATGGATTTTTTCAAACCGAGTCATGTGCTTGGATGGTACATACTAAGGGTTCATTGTATTTTAGTATGGGCCTGATGAGAGACAACTGACAGGAGATGCCCTTAGTAATCAGTGGGAAAGGTAGCAGGCTTTCTTAATGAGAGTGTGTATTTTAAGGGTATGACATTGATATGCAGCTGTGTGAGAGTTTCGGTTTCCAAAACTGTATGATGCTACATTTTTGGCATTAAGCTTTCAAATATGATCTTGATACCACTGGTTTGTCTGAGTTAGGACCTTTTGGAGGATCTGTGTGTGTCTTCAGAGGAATTGATGGTGTCCTCAAACCTGTATTTGTCTGCTCATTTGGTTAGCCTGAGACCTGCAATGTCAAATTTGAAATTGGGAAAGTAAATTCCATAAGGTGGTGGATTCAAAACAGGTCAGTAAGATACTGCCAAAGTCTCTAGAAGTTTGAAATGTAATATATATATATATATATATATATATATACATACACATATATATAATATACATACACATATATATGTATATATATATCTATATGTATATATGTATATATATATATATATGTATATATATATATATGTATATATGTATATATATGTATATATGTATATATATATGTATATATATATATATATATATATATATATATATATATGTATATGTATATATATATATATATGTATATATATATATATATATATATATATATATATATATATGTATATATATATGTATATATATATATGTATATATATATATATATATATATATGTATATATATATATATATATATATATGTATATATATATATATATATGTATATATATGTATATGAGAGAGAGAGGAGAGAAGAATGATATTTTTGAGAAGTATTATTTTTAAAAGAGAAAAAAAGAGTATTTCTGGTATAAATAAGGGAGTATAAAACATAAGTGGTTAGGAGGAAACAGAAATGTTAGAAAACACAAGAAAAATGAGATAAAACAGAGGAGCCAAGAGGAAAGAATCTGAGCAACCAGCAGCAGTAATACCAAGTTATTGGAACAATCATGTTTAGTTTATAACATCCAAACAAGTTTTAAATGAAGCTGAGATACACAATAGGGTTACGCTTATCCCACATCAAATATGACATCAGTCAAGCTTTATATCATTGAGGATTTTTACTAGAGAAGATTAAACTTTCATTTGATTAACACTACAAACTGATGCATCAACACTGTTGTTTTCAGAAAAGTATTATTCACTAACTCCCAGCAAATCTTGGAGGCATTTGTGAGAGCAGTGGAAAATAATTATACATGCTGATATGTTTAACTGTTCATAGTGGAAATCAATAGAAATGAGGTGCAAACCTACAGAACAACATAAGATGAGCACAACCAGCTGACAAGGGAGGCCTGGTAGTGATAAGGACAGTGACTATATGAAAATAAGATGTTGGAATTATTAGACAAGAGTAGAATTATAACTATACAATGTACAGAATATGCAAGACAATATAACTGGGACATGAATGTAAAGTAGATATCACTGAAGAATACAATTATTTCCTAGTGGATAACCAACGACAAAGTTAAAGGTCCATAAGAATCCACAGCACCAGATATGAGACCTGTGGTGGCTGGAGCTAGTCAAATGTCTCCATTTATTTAGATCATGAATCAGAACATTTCTTAATGAACTGATCCATGAAGAGACACAACAAATGAGTTGTATCAGAATGATTAAACTCTAATTTTGATTATTGTGTTTGAACAAGGAGGATCTTTGTTTACAGCTTCCCAATGAGAACTTTTTTTGGGATGGTTTCAAAGAGTTATGAAATGTGAGATAAAAGCTGACTGTTATTGATGGAGTTAGTTCTGATAATATATTTTATTCCAGGATTTGTTATAGAGCAAGTGCAACATGTACTATTCCATAGCTACCAATTTGGAATGGATTTGAAAAGTTCATAAGGTGACCCACATATCATTTTTAAAAAATTTGTGGATGACCTGGTTTGGAGGGCTCTGGCACAGTATGAGTTTCATCACAAGGAATAATAGCAGCACCTTTTGAATTCACCATGAAATATTCACATGATAACATTGATTATTTAGATGTAAATGTGTTCAACAAAGGAGAGTAAATAAAATCCACAAAAACATGTTTTCTATATCTATAAGAGATAGCATGCTGAATATATTTTAACAACATAGTCAGTTTATGTGAGACAAGACTATCAGACAGAAACATGTTCTGATGAATTAATGAAGCTAGAGAGTTAATTGCTTATTCTGCACAGAAATTATGTATATACAAGGATGAATAATTTTTGACAGGAGATATTTTTCTGGAGAGAACAACACAGGATGCAAAAGGAAAGGGAATATGAATCCTTTCAGTTCCTTGTCATAATAGTGTAGTGAAAGAACTTGGGCAAACTGGAACATCTTGATTACAGATACTGAGAGATAGTAACAACCATTCACATATAGTAACCACAAGCTTGAAACAGAGAGCCAGAGGAGTTCATGCTCATAACTACTTCAATATGAGGACAATAAGTGGGAGATGTGAAGAGAGTCAGATATTTTAGACAAGACACAGAAACTCTAGATTAGAGTTCTATTGCAGAGTAGAATGGATTGTTGCACATTGTGTACAATAGTTTACAGAGCTAACAGGAAGAGATGATTAGGGAATAGTACTTCTAACAGAATGAACATAGTCATTGGCAAACATAAGATATGGTTCCTTATATTTTATTTCAGGTTCTTGCAGAGAAACCAGGAGGATGTTTAATAAAAGGAGAAGAGTGTGAGAGAGGAATTTGGGGTAGATAAAATGAGAAAAAGTAGGAAAAGTAATAATAAAAAATAGATAATAGATATATGAGTATGAATATGTACAGAAATGATCAATTACTATTTTCAGAGAAAAAGAAATAAACTCTACAAGGTTTGAATCTTTATTGAATCCTTCTACAAGGATAAGATAATAAGAACACTTATAAAGAGCTTTAAAGTCAAGAAGATTATTACTGGAGGGATTAGATTTTGACAGTTTTTTTTTAAAGCACTGAGTAATATTAAAGAAAGAGTGAGAGAGATTTTTGAATAAAAGTGGGGAGAAGTTTCAGAATACAATGTAAGAATATACATACTTCCTGTTGGATACAGGAAAGTGAGCTTAGGAGGGAAGAAATAAGGAGATACAGGGATACAGGAAGTGGATGAAGGAATTTAAAGGTCATTGATGCAGCTTCTTTTAAACCAGAAGAGGCTGTCTGTCTGAAGAAGTGTATGTCAGATGTTTTAACAAAAATGAACAAGATGTCCACAGATTTGTTCAAGACTGAACTGTTGGAGAAGGCTCTGGTTTCTGCTTGTTTGCTAGACAACATCTGAACTTTGTGAAGAAAAGGAACACTAGAAGATTGCAGACTCAAGTTTCCTGGTTTGGGATTTTATTTTTTATATTATATATTTAACTATATAAGAGAATTGAAAAAAATAATAACAGTGAGATAAGAAACATATATTTTAGAGAGTTATAAATATATAAAAAGTGAGATTATATTGATATTTACATATAAAAGAGTTATAGAGCATATATAAATATATAAAATTGTATAAGATATTTTATAAAAGAAATAGAGAATTTTTTTTTTAAATTTGTTGAAGAAGAGAGTTTAAATTTTTTATATAAGATATATTTTATTAGATGAGAGAGAGAATATATTTTTGATAATATGTATTAAGAGTGACAATATTTTTTTTAAAAGAAAAAGAGAGAAATTTTTGAAAAAGAGGAGAGAGAAGTTATTTTGAGGAGAAAAGAAAAAAAGAGAAAAGAAGAAAAAGAAAAAAAGAATTTTTGAAAGAGAGAAATTTGGAGAGAGAGAGAGAGAACATGTGGAGAAAAAAAAAGAGATACCAAAAAAAAGAAACAGACAAGCCACAACAACAAATGCAAAGAAAAAAACAAAAGAAAGGAGAAGAGACAGAAAGACAGAAGAAGACAGACAAGGAAGAGGCACGCAGCAGAGGAGACACCGACAGAGGAAAGGAAAGGAAAAAAAAAAAAACAGAAGGAGAAGGAGAGAAAAGGAAAGAAGAGGAGAAAGAAAAGAGGAGAGAAGGGAGAAAGGAAAAAAAGAAAAAAAAAAAAAAAAAAAGGATAAAGAGAGAAAATAAAGGAGAGAGGAGAGAATATGGAAAAGAGGAGAGAGAGGAAGAGAAAGAGGAGAGGAGAGAATGAAGAGAAAGAAAAAAAAGAAATGAGGAGAGAAAGATAAGAGGAGAGGAGGAGAGAGAGAGAGAAGAAAAAGAGGAAGAAAAGAGGAGAAGAAAGAGAGAAGAGGAAGAGAAAAAGGAGAGAGAGAGAAAAAAAAAAAGAGTAGACAAAAGAAAAAAGAAAAGAGAAAAAAGAAAAGAAGAGAGAGGAAAGAAAAGGAGAGAGAAAAGGAGAGGAGAGAGAGAAAAGAAAGAGGAAAAAAAAAAAAGGAGAAGAGAGAGAGAGGAGAGAAAAAAAAAGAGAAAAGAGGAAGAAAAGAGAAGAGAGAAGAGAGAGAGAAAAAAAAGAGGAGAGAGAGGAAAAGAGAGAGGAGAGAGAGTAGTGAGAGAGGAGAGGAGGAGAGAAAAAGGAAAGAGAAAAGGAGAGAAAAGAGAAGAGAAAAAGAGAAGAAGGAGAGAAGAAAAGAAAAAAAAAAAAGAAAAAAGAAAGAGAAGAGAAAAAGAAGAAGAGAGAGAGAGAGAAAAAAAAAAAAAGAGAGAGAGGAAGAGAAAGGAATGGGAGGGAGGAATAATGAGAGAAAATGAGAATAAGGAATAAAGCAAAATAGAGGACAGTAAAGAGAGGCTGAGGGTGGAATAAAGAAAGGAGAGGAGAGAAAGAGACACAACAAAAAGGACATAAAGCATAACAGAATCAAACACATAAACACACAAAGACATACTCGAGGCTCTGAGCAAAAAAATTCTTACCTAAACAGCAGAGGCTCCAAAGCAGACACCCAAGCAACTGCCAATTCCCATGACACACCTCACAGGCAACACATAAACCACAAAATCAGTGTAAAGCAGTCACAGCCTTATGGGCCAACATAACACCAAACATATTTGTCAGGTGACTCCATATAGTCAGGACACACTGACGCCCCACTCACCAGGCTGAATAAGGAGGTGGTCACAGTGGCCGCCTATCGGGCGCTAGAATCTGCCACATAACACAAGCACTGGTCACCCACAGCAAGTACAAATATGACACAGTCATTGTCCATGCTGGTGTGAATGACCTGAGACCTCCCTGGACTACATGAAAAGAGACATAGAGGAGCTCTCTGATTATGTAGCCCAGGCAGGTATGACCCTGACCCTGAGCAGTATCCTTCCTTCACCAAGAATGATGCCACAACATAGAGACAAGATGATCAGCTTTAACAATTGGCTTAATTTCTGGTGTCATTCAAAGGGGATCCAGTGTCTGTCTGCCTGGGATGACATGCTTGACAAGCCACGCTGCTTCAAGGGACGGCTTGCACCTGTCACCCTGGGATTCGGATATTGGCTAAGGCTCTTGCCACCCCCATAGTGCCTTTTTAGGCAAGGCTCAAATTCTAAACCTACCACCCTAGAAAACAAAATGGGAAGAAACTAAGGGTAATGCTGCTCAATGCCAGAAGTCTAAATCTCAAAATGCTCGAGGCCCTTCTCAGTATGGAGAACATCGATGTCTGTGCTGTGACTGAAACCTGGTTCAAGGCTCCTGAGAGCACCCCGGCACTATCAGGTTTTACCTCATATCATGCTCCGCCCCAAAACCCGACCACACCACAAAAGGAGGGGGTGTATCCATATTCATCAAGGATACCCACACCTCCAGGTTGGTGGCAACGCACGAAGCATCGGAAACCATCCAGGTGCAATTAACCATAGGCAAAACTGCTCTACAATTTGTAGCATGCTACAGGCCACCCTCTCAAACTCAGGAACCCCACACAGCCTTCCTGAAGACACTGGAGGGTATAAATGTATCTCCAAACACCATTATATTGGGTGACTTCAACTACCCGAATATAGACTGGGAACATTACTCAAGCCCTAACTTTCTAGCCCAAAGGTTCCTGGAGTTCATAAATTCAAATGCCATGGAACAACTAGTCACTGTTCCCACAAGAGGAGAAAATATACTAGATCTCATCATCACAAACATGGGGACAAAATGCTCCACACGAAGTATATCCCTCATTGGTGAGATCAGATCATAAACTAATCTCACTGGAAATCCACATCCCCCCCACCCCAAACAAAAAGACCACAGTGAAGAACTTCTAAAGCAAACTTCACACTACTCAAGACTGGTGTGGTATCCTTCAAGGCCCCTGAGCCAGTGGAAACCACAACCTGCTGGAAGCCCTTACAAATGCCTTCTATGAACACCTCCAGGACTGCATGGATCAGGCAATCCCTAATAAAAGCAAGACTCTTTCCACAAAGGCCAAACTGGTGTACCCCAGCCATAAACAAACTTTACATTAAGAGGAGAAAGCTGTTACATGATAGAGCAAAATCCATAAAAGAGGACACCTGATCATTATTAGTAAAAAATACGAGCACTCATAAAATCATCCAAGGCCAACTTTGAGAGAAAAATTGCCATAGATTCAAAGACAATCATAAGGCCTTCTTCAGCTATGTTAGAAACCTGGGTGGAAACTCCCAGATATGCTCAGGATTAGTCCAAAATGATACAAAAATCACTGAACCCACAGACATTGCCAACATACTGGCACACAGGTACAGTGCAAACTTCACCCCAAAAGGAGAGAACTATCCCAGCCGGAGTACTCCCAGACATCTCCAATGCGCAGGTGAAAGCTACTCTCTAAAGCAAAAACACAGCATCAATGGGACTGGATGGTGTCTGCCATACAGACTCAGAGAACTAAACCCACCACATAAGGCAGCTGCTTAACTTAGCCACCACAGGATAGTCACCAAGGCCATTGATGAGGAAAGGCAGTCCATACAGCCTACCTTGACCTGGCAGAGAGAAACTTACCAGCTTAAATGTAAACCCATATGTCACAAGATGGGTTGCAAACTGGCTAAAGGACAGAACCCACAGGGTTAGAGTTGCTGGCGCCATGTCAGACTCCAAGTCACAAGTGGTGTCCCACAGAAGGTCCTTGCCCCTGTTGTCCGGCATCTACTTTCAGAAGTGTTAGTTGGTCATAGAGGACCAGGAAGACAAAGTTTGCAGATGATCGCAAATCCGGGGAGCCATAGGTGGAAGTACATCGGACACAGATATCTTCCAGAGGGGTCTTCACGGAAACTGATAGTTGGTGCCAGAGTCCGCTGGCTCAGTTAAATGTGCCAAAAAATGAGAAATATACCCTTCGAAAACAAGGTAACCTGCTACCATATAGGTGGCAACCACCAAGCACAGAAGAGGTTATCAGGACCTGGGGACCCAGGTTGACAGTGGCCTTTCTTTGACACTCACATTGCTAAAGTGGTTAGAAAACCTTTCTCACATTGCCCACCTGGTCATGAAGAGATTCACATCCAGATCAAGTGAGGTCATTGTCTCTGTACTCTTCACTTATCAGACCAATGATCGCGCACAATGCCCCATCTCGGGATGTGGTCCGACACCTGCACCAATTGGGGAGACCCCCAAAAGTTCCCTCACCAAAAGGAAAAAGGACCCCAAACCTGTCATATGCAGCCAGACTGAAGAAACCCAGTTTATTCTGAAGTCGTGACAACACCGCCTGCTCAGAGGTGACCTGTGCCTGACATACAAGGCCATGTCCAACCCGAATTAATGGACATGCTCCACCTCAAAAATCCAAATCTACGAGATCCACTAGAGCAAGCGACTTAAACCTTAGCACGGATATAAATAGGACATGCTGGAGGGATAGATTTGTCACCCAGAGACTCCTATGCTGTGGAATAAAAATCCCGGTCCATGTGAGGCAGAGCACCTGGCTCTGTTCAAGAGAAATCTTGACCGTGGATGGGAGATCATAGGGCTGAATCATCTCTGTGTCACTGCTGGACAGAGGCACAACAAACTAATGGGCACAGTATTTTAACATAAGGTAATAAAACTCTGGGCTAGGCTTAGAAATGCCAGGGCATAGCCTAGTATAAACTCATGAACCTATGATAAAGAAAAATTTTTAGAAAAGAAAAAAGAAAGAAAATAGAAAAGTTTTTTAATAAAAGAGAAGGAAGAAAGAAATAAAAAATAAAAAAAAGAAAGATAAAGAAGAGAAAAATTCTAAATAAGAATTTTAGAGGAATAATTTTAAAGATATAAATTTTGTTTGAAAAAAGAAAATTAAATTGTAGAATAAAGATAAAAAAAGAAATATAGAGAGAGAGAAAGAGAGAGAAGAGAAAAATTTGAGGAAAGGAGAGAGAGAGAGAGAGAGAGAGAGGAGAGAATTGAGAGAGAGGAGAGAAAAGAGAGAGAGAGAAGAATATATGAGAAAGAGAGAAAAAGGAAGGTGGAATAATTATAAAGAAGGAAGATAAGAAGGAGTAGGAAGAAAGGAAGGGAAGAATGGATGAGGGTAAGAAGGCACACACATGGGAAGGAAAAAAGAGACTTTCCTCTACAAGCTCTTCAAACCAATAAAGGAGACACCTCATATTGGAGTAAAAGAAATGCTAAGATTCTTACAAACAGAGACACATCCTCTTCAGCTTTATCAGAACCAACAAAATGACATTCAGATAAAAGCTGAATATTTCAACTCAAACCCATATACCTACTATGTATTCAAAACAAACCCACTATCAGTGACAATTACCAGCTGTAGCTAGGAAAGCTATAGAACTCATAAATGTGGAGAAAGCAAAGGGTTCACATTTCTTCAGGAAAGATCAAGAATCAATAAGGAGATCCACAAACATGAACATAGAAACATTAGAGAGGGGGGAATAGAAAAAAGCTAACTATGCATTAACGACCAACAAACTCTTCATTTCACTGCAGGACAGGATATTTCTTTACACAAGAAAAGACAACTTGAACTGGACGGATAATGAAACAAGTCAGGGACAAAGATCCTCATCCATGGGGAGGGTATCCTGTGGAATTAAGACCTGAGATCAACTAGTTAATAGGAGAACATATGGATACATCAGGCAATACACAAAAACACCAAGGAGTAAAGTAAGAAAACCAAATATCTTTACAACACATTTTCCCTCTATAAATACACAACAAGGAATAAGAAAAACACCAAACTCTTGAGGTTGACAATGATACTATTAACTATATAAAATAATCAGCTAGGATAGAACAAGCTTTAATGAAGAGAAACATATAAATTAACATTTTCATAGATATACACTATCCAAAATATAAAACAAGAGATTAAAAGAGAGAGATATAAGAACTATAGATAAATCTCCAAAACAGGGATGAGATACAACTAACACATTACTTACAAGACAAAGAATGGATCACAAGCTTATATAAAATACAGATCAAAAAAGATAAAAAACAAACTTCTATATAACACAGAGTCACTCTACAACTCATTAATGTGTGGATCTAAGAACAATAACATAAACTCAAACACTTCCTCCAACATGGAGATAATGTGGAGATCCAAAAACAAATAAACATAACAATTTGGTTCTTGAATAAAGCTGATATCTTTTAACCCCTTCTCTCACCTATCAATACAATGGGGCTGTACATAGAGATTTTTCAACTTCTATAAATATTGTTTAATTTTAATGATAATGCCCTGATACAAGACATGAGAGAGTAGGAGGAGTACAGCTGGGATCCAGTATAGTGAAATTATGAGAGACAGTTGCCTCAGATGGTGATATTATGGAACATCTAAATTTTAAAAAAAAGATAGAAAGTATAGAATATAAATAAAGAAGATAATACAGAGTTTTTCTTTAAAAAACTATGTTTAGTTATTTTTTTTAGAAGAAATAATATATAAAAAAATATAAACATACAATATTGTTTGATTATCTTTTAAAAGAATAGAAGAAAGATATATATATAGATAAAATAAATATAAAAGATATTATATATAAAATTAATATATAAGATAGAAGATAAAGAGAAGATATATGTTTATATATATATATTTATTTCTGATAAAGATATTTTATATTTTTATTATGATTTAGATATGTTATATAGATATTATTAAATATTTTAATAAAGAGAGATATAATAGATATATATATAATATATGATATTTCTGATGACATATAGAAAAAAGTTTTTAGATTGAGGAGTTATATATTATATATTTGTTTGAGCTTTTTTGTTTGATATAAAGATATTTATATATGTATATGAGAGATAATATATAATGTATTGTATATGACTAGATAAGAGAGGACATATATATATGTTTGTATATATTTTTTAACAGAAAAGAGAGAATATTTGAAAAGAGAGAGAGAGGAGAAAGAGAGATATATATATATTATTTATGAGAGAGTATATGAGATATGAGATAAAAAAATTATTTGAAGAGAGAAGAGAGAGGAGAGAGGAGAGAAAAGAGAAGAAGAGGAGAAGAGAGAGAGAGAGAGGAGAAGGAGAAAAAGGAAGAGAGAGGAAAAGGAGAGAGAGAGGAGAGAGGAGAGAGAGAGAGAGAGGGGAGAGAGAGAGAAGGGAGAGAGGAGGAGGACCCAAAAACACAAGAAAAAACAAAGACACCAGAACACAACACACACAAACACACAACACACCACACACACACCACAGACACACACACACACACACACAAGAGAGACAGAAACAAAAGAAAGAGACACACAAGAGACACAAAAAACCCCAACTCCTGAGATTTACACAAAAAGAAACCCCAGACAGAGAGAGAGAGAGAGAGAGAGAGCAGAGAGAGACACAAGAGAGAAGAGAGGGAGAGGAGAGAGAGACAGAGAGGCACAGAGAGAACAGACAGAGGAGGAGGAGAGAACAAGACAAAGCATGGGAGGAGGAGAAGACAACAGGAAGGAGACAAGGGACACAGAAACATGGAACAATGAAAGACTGACATGATGACTAGAAGACAGAACCAATGCAAAACAGAACATGAAAAAGGAATGGAACAAAGGAGAGAGGAATGAGGACACACAGAGACAAGGAAACAGAAGACAGAAACAGCACACACACAGAAATAGAGAGGTAGAAATGGATGAGGAGAAGGAAAGAAGAAACAACATCTGAAGGAAACCTGGCAGAAGGAGCTGGCACAGCAGGAAAAGAGGCGAGCCACAAACACAAGGAGAGGACAAAGTAGGCCTGAGAAGACACATACTTGAGCAATATATTATAGACTCAAGGAGGGATTAGAAACTTGAGAAAACAGAATGGCAAGGCACCAAGGAAGGAGACAGTGGAACATAAGGAGATATGAGCACCCAAAAGGAAAGGTGACATGAGGAGATTGAGTGAAAAGGGATGAAAAGAAAGGAAAGAATATAGGTAAGAGGCAGAAATGTATGGGAAGAGGAAGAAAATGAAATGAAAGAATATAGCTAGGAGAATGAAGGAATGTGAGAGGAATGGTTCAGGAAAGGGAAGTGAAGACTGAAATAGAATATTATTTAGTGAGACAAAGAAGTGAAAGGTAGGAAGGAAAGAGTCTGGAAGAGTGGACCCTGTAGGATATGTGATAAGGAAAGAGTCCTGACAGGGAAGAGATGGAAAGAAAGAGACAATGGCATGATGGATGGAATGTATAGGCTGTATGATGATGAAATGGTAGGAGAAAAGGAATGTATATAAAGTGTGGGGATATGTGAGAAGGATTGTGGTGTGTGTAGTTGCCTTCTCCTCCTGCCTGGTCTTGCCAGTCCTTGAGAGAGCTCAGCCTCCAGTCTGGCTAAATAGCTGCATCTCTCACAAGTGTTAGTGTTATGGGAGGAGGAGAGGGTTGTACATGAGGCAATTGTAACATTGTCTCAGAATTCCCAGATTCACCAACTGGGCAGGAGAGGACGCCAGCATCTGACCCTTCAACATGCTAGAAAGAATTATGAGTTGGTATGAGACAGAAAAGTAGTGGGCTTAGCAGGAAGGGCACTTGGGGTTTTGCTAGTGAGAGATTTGTATAATATAGGAGTACCTGAAAGAGAATGCTTATAAGAAGGGATATGCTTATAAGAAGTGCTGAGTTTTTGAGAAGAAAAGCCATTTGGAACAAGTGCTGCACTTTTTAGTAGGTGTAAACTGTTTAGGTTCCTAACAGAGCAGTTCTAAGGAAAATTGAAGAACAGACTTTCTGGAGCCAGAAAGAGTTTAACCTTGTTTAACCGGCGCTGCCCGATGCTGCTCTAGTAAACCAGCAGCTTAAAGCACAAGTGCTTTGATAGCAGGGGCTGGAAAGAAGCAGGAATAGACCCAAAAGGGATAAAACTACAGTTTCAAGTCAGTAACCACCTCTACAGGGAAGCTGCTCAATGTTAGTCACTGCCACTGATCAACAGAGACCCTCCTTCAGCCCAAGCAAAATGGCCTCACAGAAACTTTCAAACAGTTCAGGAACAGCAAGCCTGTAACTGAACTTTTAACTCTCAGAAAAGTGGGAAAAAGCAAGATTTTTTTTTGTTTTGTTTTTACAGAGATAGCAGAGGTTCACAAGTAATATCAAGTTATAACAGTGCAGTAAATGACCCCACACAAGAGTGCTAGGTCAAGGACAGAAAATATGCAAGTTTTAAGAAAAAACGATTTAAAATTAAGTGCAAACAGGAAATTCAGCAAACAGCTTTTGGTTGTGCTCTAAATACAGCTACTAATACAGAAATCAAGTTTAACAAGCCAGAAAATGCTCAAGCTAGGCAGCTATGCAGAAAAACTTAGCAAATAAACAGAGAAAAATACTTAAAATCTCAAAAGTGGCTTTCTTCTCTCAGCATTTTTCCTCTTGAGGGTGCTTCACCAACAGCCAACAAGCCTGAAAAGACCAAACCACGAGGCAACTAGGTTTTAAGAGAGGAAGATGAAGTTATGGAAATGACCTAGTGGCCAATAAAACTACAGTTTCAAGTCAGTAACCACCTCTAAGGGGCAGGGAAGCTGCTCAATGTTAGTCACTGCCACTGATCAACAGAGAGACCCTCCTTCAGCCCAAGCAAAATGGCCTCACAGAAACTTCAAACAGTTCAGGAACAGCAAGCCTGTAACTGAACTTTTTAACTCTCAGAAAAGTGGGAAAAGCAAGATTTTTGTTTTGTTTTTACAGAGATAGCAGAGGTTCACAAGTAATATCAAGTTATAACAGTGCAGTAAATGACCCCACACAAGAGTGCTAGGTCAAGGACAGAAAATATGCAAGTTTTAAGAAAAACGATTTAAAATTAAGTGCAAACAGGAAATTCAGCAAACAGCTTTGGTTGTGCTCTAAATACAGCTACTAATACAGAAATGTTTAACAAGCCAGAAAATGCTGCTTAGGCAGCCATGCAGAAAAACTAGCAAATAAACAGAGAAAAAAATACTTAAATCCAAAAGTGGCTCTTCTCTATTTCCTCTTGAGGATTTCACCAACAGCCAACAAGCCTGAAAAGATTAAACCAAGGAATTTTAAGAGGAAGATGAAGGAGTATGGAAATGATAGTAAAAATACAGTCTAGTCAGTAACCAAGGGGCAAAGCTCTAAGATTACTGCCACATATAATACATACATATACTATTCATATGCAGAATACAAAACATATGTGCTACATATGCATACATATATGTTTACACTCTACTTGATATGTGTACTTCTCTAACATACATGCATGTTTATCACATGTACAGAACACATACACATATACAGACTAATGACTGTATACATATACATATACACAACACTAGAGAAAATCTAAAGAGACAAGAAAAAAAGAAAAAAAAGACCTGAGAAGAAACAAAAGGCACACACAAAGAGAACATAGACCGAAGAATGCACCATGAAAGGAACAACACAAAACAACCACAGGAGAAAGAAAGAAAAGAGCCACATACAGAAATAGGAGAGAGGTGCACAAGGAATGGACCAAAATACACAGGTAGAAAATGAGAAGAACATAAAATGGCATCACCATTTAAGACAGTAAAATATGGAGGAAAAGACAGCAGGAGGTGAATACAGAAAGAAAAGACAATAAATAGACATGAAGGAAAAGGAATATAAACATGAGTACAGAGACTTAAAATTGGAAGAAAGAAATAAGAATAAAAGGAAAATGATAAAGAAGATGGAATGAAGAGAAGCAGGAATAACAAGGAATAAGAGAGTACAGGAATGAATATATGGATAGACACACACATTAGTGAAGGAAAGGAAAGAAGAATGTTGGACCATGTAAGAATAATGGAGGTATAAAGTAAATTAATACACAGAAATATAAGGAATGGAGAAAGAAGTAATGAATAGTAATTCATATAAAAGAAAGAAAAGAAAATAGTGGAGAGAAGGAAGGAAATAGAATATCAATATAATGGATAAATAATATAAAGAAATAAATGAAATTTGCAAAAGGAAAGAGACACCATAGATCTTGGTATGGTGGACATAATGAATGGAATGGGACATACAGAGACATAAAGACACAGAATGATAGTAATAGGATGAAATAGAAGGAAGGAATGGATGGAAATGGAATAAAGGAATAAGGAAAATGGAAACAGTGTAGAAAAGGAAATCTGGGGAAACATAATAACATCTCACTGTTACAGTTTTATAACCTTTACTAATGTATTGATGCTAGTTCTGATGAAGTCTCAGTAAAATATGAAGTGAAAGGGCTTAACTTTTTCATTAATGTTTATACTGGTTCTTTTAGGTTTGGAGTTTTTTTTTCTCTTTATACTTCATGTCCCTTATTTTTGGGGGCTTTTTGTTTATTGTAGCAGGTAAGTCCTGCAAGCTGCTTATTAAAAGTGCAAGACCCTCCAGTGTGAATCCTGTCACTCTGAAAAATAACTTGCTGTTACACCTCAGAAGTTTCACCATCCCTTGTTCTGACTGCATGGGGGGAGGAAGGCTGTACCCCATAGTCCTGCTACTGATATATATGCATTAATTTTCACATTACTGTACCTCCAAGTATAGGCAGTACTCCAAGATACTACACTTTCAGATTTAGTATATATTCTCACCATTTATACTTGCAGTTTCATAATTCCAGGTATCACACTTTTGCTCCTCAGACTTTCAGCAGGCATCCTTTTGGCAAGAATTCATTTCTGCAAAGTCACATGTTGAAATAAGTTTGTAGATGGCTCTTCTCATACAGCCCACCAACCTTTCTGTCACTGACTGTCTTTTCTATAACCTTCTCAACTACCAGAATAAAACTCTCTGGTGAAGTACTCAGATTATAGGGGTTCCTGTTAGAACAACTAAAATGCATTTTGTCGAATCATGATTTTCGACACGAGAACGAACAGGCAAAACAGTGAAGTGGCTGTTCAGTGAATTCTTTCACTGGGAAAGAAGTCGTTGACCACTTCGTTGTTTTGCGTGTTCTGAAGTGTAGTGTGGTCCCTTGTCCGTATAGCCCCGAGCAAGATTGTGCAACAGTTACTGACCTTAGGGTTAGGGTGCGGGTTAAGGTAAGTGCATATGTATGAAAGTGTTTACTGTTTTATTTTGTGTCAGATGTATGGTTGAGTTACATGTCTATGTGTTTTCAGCTGTTTACTTTTATTTTGGGGGTAGAATTAGGGTTAAGGTAAGTGTGTATGTGTTTGGAACTGTTTATGTAAATGTGCAGAGTTACTGACCTTAGGGTTAGGAAGTTAAGGTAAGTGCATATGGTTTAAAATGTTTACTGTTTTTTCCGTTAAATGTATGGTCATTATGTGCATATGTGTATTAGTTGTTTACTGGTTTTTGCGGGGGTATAATTAGGCTTCGGGTATGTGTGTATGTTTTTGGAAGTGTTTAATGTTTTTTGGGGGTTGGAACAGCGATTTCTTTCCCCAGGAACAAAATTGCTGTTCTGTGGTTTCGACATTTTCAGCTTTCACTGAAACATGTCGATGAAAAATCGTTCGCTGTTTTTAGTGTTCGATGTTTCAATATAGAGCCAATTATAGGTATGGTCTTGTGCAGTGGTACTATACTACTCCATATCCTCCCGATATTCTTATTTACTAAATACCTGTTTACAAATGCTGTTAGTTTGAAAAATAGGAGTATATTTAATCCACAATTGCAAAACATCATAATTGTACTTGAGAAGCTATTTGAATCAAAAATCAGGACTTTAATAATAATGTTCCTAAACAGAAAATTTATAACATGTCACTAAAAGGAAAAAAATGGCATTGAATGATCTTAATCATCTGAAGGACAATTGTTTCATGCAAATTCATAAGGGGAGGGATGGTTGCCATAACCCAAGAAAAAGCACTTCTCAATTTTTTCATCTTCTGGGAGATATGAAATGTTACAAAGAAATTACAAAAAGATCATGAGTGGATATAAACAGAGCTTATAATATTCATTTGATTAGTTTCTGTAATGGTTGTATGAACAAATGTGTATGGTTTTCTTGTTAATAACACTTCATTTATTGGTATATTCTTTTGGCATCCCAAAAATACATAAGTGACTTGAAGAACTCCCCACCATTTAGAGCCATTGTAGAAATTATACAATGGTACCTGTAGCTTTTCATTTTGCATAAATGAAACGTGATGCTTCAGCAGATGGAATTTCATTTGATAGACTGTTGCCATTTTCTAAACGAATTGACCAATGAATGATTCTTCATTATACAGTGAGGAATTTATATATGGCGACTGTTGATGTAGAAACGTTGTACACATGCACTCCATGGGATGTAGGCACAGACTGCACCAAATTAATACACAAAGGCATTTTGGGTTTTTGTGCATTAAATGAATTACTTTTAATGAATAATTCTAATCAGTTTTAGAAAATGTATTTTCAGTAAATTAATGGAGTGGTGATGGCATCTGTAATAGTGTCAAAATAACAAAATACATGGATTTAGTCTTAGCAGAGCCTTCTTATAGGTATCCCCCTTTTTTAGTAAAGAACTGTTTTATCTTTGCTTTACTGATGATATTTTATCTTATGGATAACAGAGAAGAATCAATTTATGTTACTCATGAGTGGAACTCTAGTATTTTTTGCATATTGTACCAAATTCACCAGAGAATGTTATTCACTTTCTTAATATGGAATCACAATAATACAAGATAAAATTGAGTTATAGTATTAAAGTATAAAGAAAAACAGCTTTTGAGAACAGCTATTTATATTATTGTAGCTTTCACCCCATTTTTGCAAAATAGAATGCATTAAAAAGTTGCATTTCAAGAGTAAGAACTAATGATAAGGTGTTCATGGATGACACAGAAACTTCAAGCAGACTTTTATAGATCATGGATTTCCACAACAATGAATAAAAGAAATACCTAGAAATGTAGTTAAAACACAGGAATATAAATTATCAACCAGTATTAAGCAATGACTTAGTTACATCAACAAATAATAAGACAGGGGATTTTAATTAATCCATATGTACTCATTATAGTATAGCTGCATAGAATATTATAAGGACCACTGACAACAAGTGGAGCATTTTGAAATGGAAAACGGATTTAATACAAATGTTAGGGGAAGACATCATTTTGCTAACAAAAGATCAATATGTACTTGAAAATCTATTATTAAGAAAAAGAAAGGGATATTCAAATGTGTGATATCTAAAAACAGTATGTTCCTAGGTAAATGTCCTAAATTAATTTAGTGCCTACAAAAAGAATCATAGGTGCTCTTGGACATTCTAATTAGAGTTCCTCTGGAACTGTTTATGCAGTCCAGTACTTAAAATGTGACAACTTGTGTGTAGATAAAACTACGAAAAGACTTGTCACAATACATCTATGAGCATTTATATTTAACTGGAATAAAAAAATACCAATAATGTTTTGTATATGCAGCATGTGGTATGCATGAATTTTAGAGGTGAAATTTATAACACACTTCTTGGATTTAGAGAAATGCACTGGCAAGTTAAACATGGGGCTAATTAATCACATAACTTAGTCATGTGGTAAGTAGTAAGAGTGGTTTGAAATTGATAGTATTTTCAGTGGTTTATTCCTTGTGACATCACTGTTACAGTTTTATAACCTTTACTAATGTATTGATGCTAGTTCTGATGAAGTCTCAGTAAAATATGAAGTGAAAGGGCTTAACTTTTTCATTAATGTTTATACTGGTTCTTTTAGGTTTGGAGTTTTTTTTTCTCTTTATACTTCATGTCCCTTATTTTTGGGGGCTTTTTGTTTATTGTAGCAGGTAAGTCCTGCAAGCTGCTTATTAAAAGTGCAAGACCCTCCAGTGTGAATCCTGTCACCCTGAAAAATAACTTGCTGTTACACCTCAGAAGTTTCACCATCCCTTGTTCTGACTGCATGGGGGGAGGAAGGCTGTACTTCCCATAGTCCTGCTACTGATATATATGCATTAATTTTCACATTACTGTACCTCCAAGTATAGGCAGTACTCCAAGATACTACACTTTCAGATTTAGTATATATTCTCACCATTTATACTTGCAGTTTCATAATTCCAGGTATCACACTTTTGCTCCTCAGACTTTCAGCAGGCATCCTTTTTGGCAAGAATTCATTTCTGCAAAGTCACATGTTGAAATAAGTTTTGTAGATGGCTCTTCTCATACAGCCCACCAACCTTTCTGTCACTGACTGTCTTTTCTATAACCTTCTCAACTACCAGAATAAAACTCTCTGGTGAAGTACTCAGATTATAGGGGGTTCCTGTTAGAACAACGAAAATGCATTTTGTCGAATGCGATTTCGTCGACACACGTAGAGCGAACAGGCAAAACAGTGAAGTGGCTGTTCAGTGAATTCTTTCACTGGGAAAGAAGTCGTTTGACCACTTCGTTGTTTTGCCGTGTTCTGAAGTGTAGTGTGGTCCCTTGTCCGGTATAGCTCCCGAGCAAGATTGTGCAACAGTTACTGACCTTAGGGTTAGGGTGCGGGTTAAGGTAAGTGCATATGTATGAAAGTGTTTACTGTTTTTTATTTTGTGTCAGATGTATGGTTGAGTTACATGTCTATGTGTTTTCAGCTGTTTACTTTTATTTTGGGGGGGTAGAATTAGGGTTAAGGTAAGTGTGTATGTGTTTGGAACTGTTTATGTAAATGTGCGAGAGTTACTGACCTTAGGGTTAGGGGTGCGAGTTAAGGTAAGTGCATATGGTTTAAAATGTTTACTGTTTTTTTTTTCCGTTAAATGTATGGTTGGGTTATGTGCATATGTGTATTAGTTGTTTACTGGTTTTTGAGGGGGTATAATTAGGATTAGGGTATGTGTGTATGTTTTTGGAAGTGTTTAATGTTTTTTTTTTTTGGGGGGGGGGGTTGGAACAGCGATTTCTTTCCCCAGGAACAAAATTGCTGTTCTGTGGTTTCGACATTTTCAGCTTTCACTGAAAACATGTCGATGAAAAATCGTTCGCTGTTTTTAGTGTTCGATGTTTCAATATAGACCCAATTATAGGTATGGTCTTGTGCAGTGGTACTATACTACTTCGCTTCATATCCTCCCCGATATTCTTATTTACTAAATACCTGTTTACAACAACAACAAAAAAATTGTGTTGTTAGGCCTGTCAATAAGGCCACCAGTCTCTTAAGCATTATAAGTAGGATCTGATATTTATCAAAAACGCAGACAGCTGAGGCACAAGGAATGTGAGCTATATTGTAAGACTAAACTACTTTTTTGTGGAGCCACCTGGATTTTTTTGCTTTAATCTGATGAAGCTCTGATACTTTATCCTCCTTAAGCCAAGCTAGTCCTGGCTTCATTTTCCCCATTTCATTAAACCTGTCCATCTAGTCTACAGCCCTACCCTCAACTATCCCCTCTCACTCATTTTTGTTCCTACATAACATTTTTTTTCTCCTTCTGAAATAAGTGGAGGACTCGGGCAAACTCTCCTGTGGAACATGAAAGAGGAGTCCTAGCAGTATTACATACTATAACTACTCCTCTGTACATCATAGTCATTATACTGAATCCTGCAAGCCTAGCAGGCACCCCCATTCTCCACCCTCAACAAAATGCTACTCTTTAAGGACAGACATTTTCACACTGGAAGTTGAGTTGCATAAATGTTGGCACTGATGCCTTAAATTGTTTGGTTCTAAGTTGGGGTGCCTTAAGTGTGGATTCAGCACTTCCCTGTATTTGCATGGGTTTTCACCAGGAGTCAGTGTCCCGCCATAACCCTAAGATATACTGTAGGAGAATTAGTGTTCCTCAAAATTGCCTATGGGTGTTCATGCCCTGTTACTTGATCAACACAAAAAACATTGACCAAAACACATACATCAAACATTCATTATAGTGACAATACAACACAGTGACAAAGTACATTGAACAGATTTCCTTATCTGATGTACTATACATAACCTTACTACACATTCAGCATGGGCAGGGATAAGGTTAGAGTTAGCAAGCACTACTAAAGGTAGAGCAGGGGGCCTCACCCCCCTGTTCCACCTTAGTAATATGTGCTAACCCTACCCCTAACCCTAACATGCTGCTTACTTAAAAAAGCCTTTCTCATAACACTACCACTACACAATACAGCGTGGACACTCACTATGCACACACACACACACACACACACACACACACACACACACACACAAAATCTACTCCTTAACAAAACTTTACCCTAACTCTAAAACACTCACAAGCATATACACATTAAATATGTCCCATTACCTAACCCAAAAACACACACACAGTCACACACAAACTCCTTTCCCATACACTTAGCTTTGTTGACCAAACAGAACTCATCGATATCTGCATTCACACAAATGATCTTTAATTTAATAATTATGGCAGCTCTCTCACATTGCACACATGTGCTTCACCCAAGTCAGCTTTAACTGCCCACGTGTGTGCTTGTGTGTTTTTTTGTGTGTCTGTCATCAGTATCCTGTGTGGAGGTTGCTGTGATTGTGTAATAACAGGATCCATTGTGGGGTGGGGTTCGAACATCTGTTATAGTGGTAAAATTATTCGAATCACAAAATTTCAAATACACATAGAATCAAGTTACACAGATTCTAAAAAAACAAATCTCTTATTTTGCAGAGGGGCAAGCCCTCTGCAACCCCCACACCACTTGCCAAGTTCAGATATGTATACGAAGTCCAGGATCAAATTACATTGGAGAAAGGCTATATTCCTGCTCCACAATGTACCACAATCTTGTACATATAAACAGCAGTAAAGTTTGAAAAGTTCATTTTCAAACACTGCAGCCAATTATTCAAATGCTAAAACACACTTGAGAGATGAAAGGAACCCATATATATATATATGTATATATATATATATATATATATATATATATATATATATATATATATATATCTATACACACCTAAGTAAATGTGTGTGGGTGTTTGTTCATTCGTGCGTGCATGTGTGTGCTTGTAAGAGATACAGAATGAGTGAACGTGAGAGAGAAAGAATAAGACAGAGAGAGAGAGAGGAAAACAAATTGAGCGACTAAGCGAGAGACAGCAGTTAAGAGACTGAGCCAGGGCCAAATCCAGCACTGGGTAACTTAGCTATCTGGTTAAAGCCTGGTGCTGGCTGGGGAGCCTGGAAGTACAACATTATTATATATTTCTGAGGTGCAGGCCGAAACCAGTGGGCTATGGCTGACCAAATTTGCAGATGACTGCCAGCTAGGTGCTATCATCAATTCCCCTAGTGATGTGGATATCTTCCAGGATGGTCTCACCCAAACAAATAACTGGTGCCAGAAACATGGCCTCAAGCTGAATACCAAAAAAAAGCATCATCATCCCCTTTGGGGAGAGTGACATCCCTGCAAATTGTCACATTAATAACAACATCCTAAGCAGGCAATCAGTCATGAGGGAATTGGGCACCCAGGTTGATAACAGCCTGACTTTTGACCACCATTTTGCTTCCGTTATAAGGAAAGCTTTCTACATAGCCCACCTCATAAGTAAGGGTATCTCATCCAGGGACAAGGAGGTCATAACATCCCTGTATTCTTCCCTTATAAGGCCCATTATTGAGTACGATGCCCCATGCTCCACTTAAAGAAATCCCAATCCCTCAGAGCCACACGCTCCAGGGATCTAAACCTTGTCATTACAATGAACAAAACATGCTGGAGGGATAGGTTCCTGCCCCAGAGACTCCCCAGACTCCTGAATAGACTGCCCATTCATGTCAAGCAGAGCGCCTCCTTGGCCCTCTTCAAAAAGAACCTTGACGATTGGATGGGAGATAGGAAATTCACCCCTGCGATCACGTCAGTCACCCTGCTAGACAGGCGTCCAGGGAAGTAAATACTGTGGGAAGAAATATCCAGGGAATTGTTATGGCTAGGCTTGTATAGGCCCTACAGCTGATAGCCTAGTATCAACCTATGAACCCCACCTTGATGGGACTGCTGCATATCTGCAAGTCAAGTTCCAGTCGAGTAACCCGCATGTTAGGCCTCAACCTGGTCTGTGACATCAATAGGACTTATTGGCGGGACAGATTTGTGCCCCTGAGACTCCCCCATCTGTGGAATAGACTCCCTCTCCACGTCAAGCAAAGTACCTCTTTACCCCTTTTTAAGGGCAACCTGGATAACTGGATGGGAAACAAAAAATATATCCCTGGGATTCCACCTGTGTCACTGCTGAACAGGGGCATCGGGTGCTGACTTGTCTAAACATGGGCTAATTTTTTTCTTACTGCTGTCTGTTTCCAGTTTTGCTTCTTATTTATGAATACGTCTTAACCTGCAGCCATTGAAAATAGGAATGAAGGCCCTTGAAAAGTAGAATCACCCAGCTAAAGATCTGGACATATAAATAGAATAAAATTTGAATACCAAACAGCACATAAATCTTCTTACTTCCATTTGGAATCTGGAATACTATATGGTGTAAAATCTATAGACCTCAATGAACTGTACTGAAAATTTTTCCATACAAAGTCATTTATTTTTGCTTTAGAAAAAGGGGAGATTTAAAATTTGTATCCCCTCTCTAAATTATTGTCATTAGCATTTTTGTAATGTAGTGTGATTTTCTCTGTACAGATACCTTCAAAAAACACATGTAATGAGGTGAATTCAGAAAATTGTGTGAAGAGGCAAAGCAAGCCTAAAAATAGGGACATCCTTTGCATGGGTAAATCAGGCCTGAAAATAAGAAGATTCCTCCAAACTAGGGACAGTTGAGACATCTGTATGTATGCCTTGCGTTGAGCAAGTCACTTAACCAGACAATACTTTGGGGCAACTATAATAGAATGAAATTGATTGTAGTATACAGGAACATTATCCTATGAGTCATGTTCTTTGGATGGGATCCTTAGTTTCTTTAATGTTGACATTGTGTTTAAAATTTAACTGCGAATAAATTGGACATCATGACACTAAGAGTTAAATAATATTTTAACTATGAGTTCATGTTTTATCTTGTTCTTTTGCAGGCACAGAGGTGTGAAATGCACTGTTTGGGCTACAACAGTTCAGATGAGTAAGGCTATGGGATGTTAGACAGCTGCTTTCTGTAGTACATGGTTTGATTCTCTCAGCCTTCATTTGTCTTCTTTGTGACTCTACTTCACTAGACAGCCCTCCTGGGTTGTTCCTCAAAAGGGATACTTATATCCAGTGTGCTGTCCCAGGATATTCACAAATACATTATACATTTCTTTTGAATTCTTGCACCTTACACCTAGACTCTAATTACTAGTACTCAATTATATGCTATTTAAATGAATCTCAGCATATCTCTTGTAGTTCAATGGGGTGCCAGATGCAATTTCACTAAATGCAAGTTTCAGTGGATGAACTCATGCTTAGTTTGTTTTCAATATGACAGTGTTTTGTTTAGAAATGGCTGTCATATTTTTTCTGTAAATTTTAAAATAATAAAAGTTTGAAATGAAATCAAATCTCTGTGATAACCGTAAAAGTAAATAAGAAAGTAGTATGCACGCTGATGGTTCTAAACAGCATTTATGGTAACTGGGGAGAGACAGCCAAGCAATGGGATATTGGTATGGCTAGTGGAGGACTGATTCATTACCCTGCATAAGTTTCCATTTCTCCATGATCTGGCTCTATTGACTCTGGTGGTATATGCTGCAACAATATGCAAACGTATTAGTCAATCAGTTAAGTCTGACCAGTGCTGAGTGATGTGAGATGGGAAAGCTATTCTTGATGACAGAGAGCGCAAAAGGAATGTCAGAAATGAGTTGTAGGTGTCCTGCAAGCATACAAGTCCACCCACCAAAAAGTATACAATAATCCTGATTTTTGAATGACTTGCAGGTTGTTGAACAAAAACTACTGCAGAATGTACATTGCCTGTAATTGTTTTGCTTTATTCATTGCACTAAAGAATGAATTAATTCAATACTAGGCTTGGATTGTGTAATATTGTGGCATTTTAGCAATAAATTATGTTGTACCTTCTTTACAGCCTCCAACTGTAAAGTGACTGTAAAGGGAATTGACATTCGAAAGGTCATATTGGCTGTATTATTTATATAGCGATTGTTGCATATCACTCCGGTAGAGGCTTCCTTACAAGACTAAAGCTCTGCCTTGTTAAGGAGCTGCTTCTTGTGGCAAGTGTACAGGGTTTGAATTTTTCTACTTTCATTTACCTGCTGTGTGACATTGAACAAATCACTTAATCAGACAATGCTCTGGATGAATTGGAAATTTATACTAGGCCCCTTACTAGTCTCCAGGACTACATGCCTAGTAACTATGAACCTATTGTTGTTTGCCTGCCATTCCCTATTGCATAGTTGAGCTGGTTCAGGAAGTATTATGGCAGCATCAGCAGCACACCAATTATTATTGCAAAATAGGCAATTTATTCTTCAAGGGCAGCAGGCATTGCATTTGTAGAACAAGCACCGAAATGCAAAGTTGTTTGCCAGTAGTAACCTCTGCGTTAGTTACAGTTCTGTTTAATGTGGAATTATTCTGATGACTTTTTCTTCTGCAGAGATTGAACATATTGACTTAGCATATTGTATCAGATGGTTAATAGTTCGTATACGCTCATAAATATTCTTTTATTTAAACTGTGCTCTTATGGTATGATGCTAGTCATTTTTATATAATTTCATATAGTTCATACAAAGCTACAAATAAAGTACATGAAATTTATTTTTTCGTAACTATAAGGGGTGTACACAGTCAATAAAGTGGCTATAACTGATGGTGGGGGGGTAGGGACTTTCTGTGGACAAAGTACCTCATGCTCTTGTCATCTGGTCATTTTAAAGTATTTAATCTGGCTTTGCAGGACTAATGTGTATGCATATGTATGTGACTTAAGTTGGAATACGTTGGCTATTGTGTGTTTGTGTGAAACAAATTAGAAATACATGACTTTGGTCATTATTATTATTGTTTTACTCACAGACATCTGAGAAGGATGCAGTCAACAAAGAAGCTATAATTGCTGGGTTTGGGGGATGTCTGTAGATAAAAATAAATGACCCTGCTGATCCGATAAAGTTAAAAAGTCTTTAGTCTGCCTTTGCAGTACTAGTATATATTTGTGTAAACCAAATTGGAATAATTCAGCCAATTTGTATCATAATCAGATATGCTATGTGTACTAAACACAGTCGATAAACTGGCTGTAATTGTTGGATATGGATATTGGAGGATTGTAATGACAGTAGGTTGAATGGACTTTTATGGTGGAAATTTTCTAAAATGGTACTTTTGTTATTATTGTTTCAAACATTTTCTTTCACTGCTTAATGGAAAAAATGTTCAATTAACATTTTGAAAGTGTTACAGAACCCAAAAAAGAGTAATATTTGGGAGCATAATTGTTAATAGAACCTTATTTTTCCATCTGCACTCAATAATTAACTCCAGTCATTAACTGAAGACTGGATATATACTTTAATCCAAAATAATTTAACTCTTGGACCACTGCTATTGAGTTATATGTCAAAACACTTACACCCTGACCAGTTACCAGTCTACTTAACTTTTAAAAAATCACAATAAAACCCATATAATGAACTGACCTTCTTAACATTTTTGCAATTATACTTGTCTTTTTCATAACCACTGAAAATCAGTAAAAGATCATCTGCATAAGCACATTAAGAAAATGTAACTGAGTCAGTTGTTAATCCTGTCAAATGATCCACTACCAATGCAAAAAGTACAGGTGCCAATGGGCAACATGGCATAATTATGTTACTTAAATTAAAATACTCAAATAAAAAAAAAATATCTACTTTTGCCCTTCCTTATGACCCCCAGTACCTATTTTTATATCATTCCTGTAACTTTGTGGGAAGTCATACTACATCAGCACATTTATCATCCGCATTAAGCAAATAAAATACTTTGTAAGGATCGTGTGAAATACTATCTCTTTAAATGTATGCAAATTATTTACGAAAAAATAATAATTGTGAAAACTGGTAGAGAAGGGTGAAGGCTGCTAGCCTAGTCAAATAGAATTTGATACATACTTCTGGCATTTGTAAATATAAATGTAAAATACAGGCTTGTTTCTTAAATGAAAGAAAATACTGTAAAATGTTGAACTTCAAGATTATAGCAACATTGTCATCTGTTGTAAGGAAAACTAAGTCAAGCATTTAAAATATTTTGAAGTTAAATTATTTCAAATCTATCCTTTGATATCTAGAGCTCGGAGTCAGTCTGTCTGGGCTAGCACAATCTTTCTATTGCTTTAACTTGAGGAATAATTGCTAAAGTGTACATGTGAAATGTCTTTTATTGTTGTAGCTTCCTGATCAGGTGTTAGCTTGCTAAATAATGTAGCCTGTTGGCCTGGGAACCCCAGGCGAAGTGTCAAAAATGATGTAATATGGGAGGGCCCAGCAGAAATATTTGTTAATGATTTTAAAAACTATTGCTCAGAGAGAGGAACTGGAAGCATTTTTGTCTGACTATCCATCTCAGCACTGCCTTATGCTCTATGTAAGTAAGTTACTTTAGAAGTATATTTTCTTGTAGCAATAGCTAGGAATTAGAAAAGATTGGACTAAGAGTTTTCTGTTATGTCAGAACTGTACTACTGAATTATTTTAAGTTTCTGTGTGATCTCTGAACTCTTGAATAGCACTGTGGTGTAGTAGTATTGTCTTGTGTTTTTAGTATTTATTATTAAATACTTTCAAACCCTTTTCAACTGTGGCTGGTTTATGTGGAGATAACTTAAGTTCTAGAGTACATTGCATGCTTATAAATGATCCTGTACAAAGCCCTTCCAATAAGCCTTGATTGTTTAGTTACACTACTATTGGATAATAATATTGCACAGTAATAATTGGACACCCTTTTAAGGGCCTTTAGGTAGCTGATAATTATTAGCTGGTGGTGGCAGGAATTACTACCGTATAGTCTGGGTATAGGGGCACAGCTGGAGAATGTGTCAGCCTTTCCCAGGAGTGTCTGTGAAGCTGTATAAATACTTATATCAAAGTGTGTGTGTGTTTGTGTGTGTGTGTGTGTGTGTGTGTGTGTGTGTCAGCTACTTGGGCAAGGACATGAAGTACTGGTTGGACAGAGTGGGTGCTGGAGGTTAGCTTGCCAGCAGGGCTGAGATCTGGACCCTATAGCTGTGCCAGTGGGGAGACTTATTGGGGACCTGGAGAACAAGGGAGCAACCCGCCCCCGACTGACTGTGATCTCTGTGTGCTCTTAAGGGAAATTGTACTTTACTGTATGTATTTGTTATCCTTTTTCCTATATGAGACGCCCTCTCTGGTGTTAGTGGTGAGGATTGAGGCTCCTTGATTGCTGTGCCAGGGCACGGGTGTCACAATAATAACTGCAGTAATCTATTTATATTTAGCATTTATCTGTTAGGACAAATCCTGTACTACATTGATAACAGATCATTTAGTTTATCTGCTATTGTCAGATTTATGCCTTAAGATTCAGAAATGCTTACCACGATACAGAAGTTTTATCTCAGGTGATTTTAGCAATTCAAAAAGCCCCTTTGATTTTTAAACCTCTCTGCCTCTGGGCTTTCCCCCTCTTGAGGACCTTAACAGTTAGTACCAGAGATGAATCCTCTTGCTAATGTGGGAATCTGGTGAAGTGGTTATTGATAATTAGTAATATAGTTTCTCCTGGAAATGGTTATGGAGACAGCATTACTTGGCCAATTAATTCATAGAATTGACTGCCCAAGTAAAATGTTTCTCTAGGAGGAAACAATGAATGCTGTCTTTTGACATTGGTGAACCATTCATTTCTACAGTAGTACTCATTGTACAGCTAAGTCTAGTGATGCCATGGGGTGGGAGGAGTGTCTGTGTGTATGTACAAGGAATTGTGTGTGCATGTCTGTAGGGGTATCAATAAGGCTGAATAAATATGTGATGTGTATGTATATATATATATATATATATATATATATATATATATATACATACACATATACATATACATGTATATGTATATGTGTGTGTGTGTGTGTGTGTGTGTGTGTACCTGTGTATGAATAGGTGTATGTAAGTAGGTGATGGACTGGATGCTGGATGTGTGTGCCTGTCTGGCCAGTTGCAGTATAGTAGGTAGGGGATCAAAAATCTGGATGTTTGTGTGGTTGGGTGTGTATCTTTTGTTTGTGTGTGTGTGTGTGTGTGTGTGTGTGTGTGTGCTTGTGTGTGCTTGTGTGTGTTGCAGCATGCCAATGGGAGTGTAACTGAGGGTTTCTGTGAGTGTGAAAAATTGTGAGAGGCTTGTTTGTGGATGAGTGAATATATTGTGGGGGCTGAATGTCTGTGTGTGTGTGTGTGTGTGTGTGTGTGTGTGTGTGTGTGTGTGTGTGTGTGTGTGTGCATGGATAGCGGAATGTATGTGTGTGTGAGCAAGTAAGAAGGTGCCTTTGCTAATGCAGTCATGGGCTGCCAGGGAGAACACCAGCACTGTCAGGTTTGGCAGTGCAGGGTTCATTTCTGAGAAAGGGTAATGAGCTGTTAATGTGGTATTTTCAGTGTGGCCTTACTATGTCTCTGAATCAGAATTTATCTCTACTGTGCTAATTGACCAACTGTCATTGATTGACAAGAGTGAGTGCAGAGGAACTGCCAAAATATTAAAATTCTTACTCAATAAGGACACCGGACTGCAATGGTCTAGCATATCTCCTTAATTTATATTCTTTTTAACAGTGTGATTGTTGTCTCATACATTGAGCTAAAAAGCTTCCATTAAGGAATACACACCAAGTGCACAACCCAGTGTAAAACAGGTCTGCTACAGGAGTTTTACTTTTCTTCATATTCAATATGCATTTTACATTGTCTTCTGCTATATCATATATAATATTTAACCAACTCAGTATACCATTTTTGAAACACTCTGCGTGCTGTTATACATTCTGTGAAAATAATTCTTTACATATTCCATAACTTGTTCTCCTGGAACCGTCTCTTTATCCTCCTTCATTAATTCCAGTATTACATTCCTAGAGATGGCTTTCCTGCATTGTGCAGCAATCATTTTAGGAGTTATGCCTTAACACCTACACCTCACTATCTTAACATCTAAACATCTCCGTTTGTCTAAACGCCTTATCATCTGCATCCTTTCTTGAATCAGTTCTTTCCAGAATGGTTATATTTGGAAAATGGAATGCAACAAAGAGAAATGGTATGATGTTTCAAGGGGAAAAAAATCATGGAATTTTTACATATTAGATACTTGAGCTGACAAATGGGACTAGAGTAATAGACAGGAAGTAAAACATTTGATTTATTTATATGCAGTTAAATCCAATATAGCCAAACAGTGGACAATAACACAGCAGTACACACAAAGAAACTTTAATACTGACACAATGAAGTTAATGGGAAGAATCATGAAGATCTGTGTGATGACTGGGCAGAAATACAAACTCTCACCAGAAATATTTCAATGCCATAGTCTGGATTCAGACAAATGTAGTCGCAGACAATACCACAATTGACCATATAAATGCTATAAATAATGTTATTTTAAAGAAACTAAATATATATATATATATATATATATATATATATATATATATATATATATATATATATATTGTTAAAGAGTATTTAAATAACAGTAAACAATTGTTGACATTTGTTATATTTTGGAAAATGGTACCAATGCTATTTAAATAAAAAATCTTTCCCCAAATCATACATATTTTCATAGCCAAATTCCTAATGCCTTTTGAACTCCAAATAAATGTTGTTCTACTAATCTTAATCTTACAGTTAATTGCACTCGATTATGAATCCTATAAGTCTGCATTTCTTCACAAATAACCATCTTCATAGGGTCATATTTAGTGTTATCAGTTGCTACTTATTTTCATCCCAAATTTTCCAAATATCTCTTCCAAAAATCTAACCATTTCTTGATGATATGATCACTGAGAGTAAAACTTCATCCCACTTTTTGCTTCAGAATTCCTTACCTCCATCACTGACATTCTGTGATCAGCCCTTATACACCGTAGACATAACAAAGGTGTCAGCTCCAGATGTCTTGGAGCGCTAAATGAACGATGGGACTAGGTAATAACACTGGGCTTCTTCAGATGCCATAGCTCAGTCACTTCTTATCTTATAGAATGCCTTACTAACACACTGCAATGTTGTAAATAACCTGAAGTTTTGCACACAGTATCATCCATTATAGGTTGAAATAAAAGCACCCCAGTTAGCTGTCGGAATAAGAATTACTTTTCATTTCTATAAACCAGTTTCAGCACCATCTAAAATTGTTTACACTACATAAACAGAGCCTGCAAGGAGCCAATGACTACATTTTCCTGCTATCTTAGATAAAGTCAACAAGTCCAGCCTTGCAATTTATTTTATTATTTATTTGACATGTGGTTGCCAGGAAGGTCTGACTGGGTGGGTGCCCAATTTCAGCTGAGCCAATATGATACTCTAAACCTTTTTGTATACAATAGCCACACCTGTACTTCTGTGAATGCCATTATTCACTAATAAATATTTCATCCAAGTATTTTTACACCTGTTCTTCAACACAGTGTGTTTCCTGTAAGTAAATGATAGAACCCTGCTACTACTTAATATTTTTAGAAATGTTCTCTATATAAGGAGCATACAACCCATTCACACTTAAGTATATTCCCCACTGCTAACTTTAATATGTTATCATTGATACACATAATATACATATGCCTTACAGGGAGTAGTTAATTGGCCAGATATTCAGATTCAACAGTAAGTTGCCAGATGGTTAATTGACAAAAATAAATCCATTATTTAGCTTCCAATTTATCTTTTTAACACATTGACTAGTAACCCACACGATTTTTGATGTTTTAACCCCATATTTCCTCCTCTTGCACACAGGTATTAATCCTGAATGTACACATTGAGACAAATGTACAGAATGTAATACATTTGAAAAAAAAAAAAAGAAAGAGAGAGTGAGAGAGATGGAAAAACAGCCCATATCCAATTAACCAATAGTTCCAATGTATTTTGAGAGCAAGTTTGAGTCTCTTGCAGGAAGAAAAAGTCTTCAGAAACAAATCAAAGAAAAAAAAAACACATACTCTTAAGATCTTTTAGACTGCAAAGTTTGTTTATTCATAGATTGCATAAGTATTCCAAGGCCATTTACACCATGGCAGTATCCTTCCTAAGGCTGCAACTCCTTTCTCCAGGAGGACCATAACTGTCAATCCAAGGGTCAATTTGTTAATACCCATCCACGTTGTCTAGTTTATGTTTAATGGAATATAGTCAGTTGCACTGATTAACATACAGAGAAAGTTTATTTTAGAGGTTTGGGAAACACTGGATTATAAATCTGTCCCTACATCATGTTTTATGTATCTGTTTGTGAAGATGTAGGTCATTGGTTCTACTACTGATTGAGCCACTGAGCATGCAGAGATATAGGATGTCCAGGACAGTTGAGTGTCTAATATCATGGTAAGCGAGATAGAGATTGTGCCTCAAAAAGCAATAAGACACTGAATAAAAAGACAGAGCTTCCAGTCTCTCTTGATAGCACAGAGACAAAGGTCTGTGATATTTTTAGTTAGGAACCTTTGGGGTCATTCTTAATTATCTGACATGTTCAGTGAGATACATCCCAAAGTGGGAATTGCACTCAATAACTGGTCTGATCAATGTGGAGTATAAAAAATGTATTAACTCTTTAGACCTTGAAAATTTTCCTTTTCCAATTAGCTGTACTAAATAGAAGCATTACCTAAAAAGTGATATCACATGATGGCCAAAGGAGAGGGAACTCCGCCTAAGTATCTAGCTTCTCTGACTACATTTTCATTTTGTAGTGGTATGCTGTCTATACAGTATGATCAGGGGAGAGGTTTTTTATCAAAAGTGATATAACACTTTTTAGCATTTAGTCTGAGCCCATTTTTAGTGCTCCAAGTGTTTACTTGGGAGAGGTCATGCTGCAGGGTTTGGGGGGGCCAAAGGTGAACTTTAAAAACATCCCTCTGTTTGCAGTCATCTGCAGACTTAGTTGCCAAAGGTCTTCATTTTCTTTTGGAGATCTGGGAAGTAAAGGCCAAAAAGAAGAGGTACCAATACTGTGCCCTGAGTGACACCACTGGTCACTTTCATACCTTCTGTTGAGATGCCTACAACTCGCACCATATGGGTTGTGACTTTCAGCCAGTTCACTGTCCATCTTATCACATATTGATAGACTTTCAACACGTTGTGGTTTCTATGATGTCAAAATGGGGAATTATATCTATGACCTTCCATAACATCCCTAAAGTTAACATGCTGAAGAAAAGTCTATAGAACTAAAAACAAAAAAATACATGTTCCTAGTGCAAAACTTAGGCAACAGAGCAGTGAACTTTTGTACAGTCCCCAAGGCAGATATCTCATAAGTTGATAGGTTCATAGATGTATACTAGGCTAACAACCATTAGGACCTTTACAAACCTAGCCATGCAACCCAAATGTGTCCCACAAATTAAATGTTTTAGACATTTATATAGGGGGGATTGCTGGTTATGACATGATTTACTGACTGCCTTTGACCATCAGAGATGTGGATGTTGTACTGGGGTGAATTTTCTATTTATAATATTTATAATAGTCAAAAGATGATTATTCCATATTATATTTCATTTTGCTGGAAAAAAATAATCTGTTTTACAGCCCCAATATCTTATACATCCTCTTCTCAGACAGCAAAGCTAAATAAACATTCGACAGAATTTCTTAATTGATCTCAGTCATCGCCTCACCCAGATCAATCTGTCCTGTAAGCATTATGGTGATCCCACATTTTACAGCAGGGATTACCAAAGTATAGAACTGTCTCCCCTGTCCATAAGATAAATGAAACCCAAGGTAGGTTTTATCAGGTCACTTAAGCAGCATCTAATCACATAGTGGAGCTGTAGATGCTAAGCCGGTATTACCTGAAAATAGGCTGATGGTTCTTCCCCCATTGACTGTACATTTCACCCTCGTATACCCTCTGCTACTCATGTTATCCTACTCTATTATAGCATTATCCTAAATTATATACCACTTCCTCAGAATGACCGCTGTGCATTTAGCCCCATCCAAATTGTGTAATAATGTTATTCCATAGTTTTATAGCCTTATGTAAATCATATGTAATATTTCATCCACACAATGAAACTCTCTCTTGTTCATAGGTTGGTACTAGGCTATCCGCCCTAGGGCCTATACAAGCCTAGCCATAACAATTCCCTGGCTATTTCTTCCCACACTATTTACTTCCCTGGATCCCTGTCTAGCTGGGCGACTGACATGATCCCTGGGGTAAATATCCTTTCTCCCATCCAATCGTCAAGGTTCCTTTTGAAGAGGACCAAAGAGGCACTCTGCTTGACATGTATGGGCAATGTATTCCAGAGTCTGGGGAGTTTCTGGGTCAGGAACCTATCCCTCCAGCATGTTTTGTTTATTGTGATGACAAGGTTTAGATCCCTGGAGCGTGTGGCTCTGAGAGATTGGGATTTCTTTAAGTGTAGCATGTCCAGCAGCTCTGGGTTTGACATGGCCTTGTATGTTAAGCAGAGATCGCCTCTGAGTAGACGATATGTGACAGAGTATAGCTGGAGTTTTTTAAGGCGGTCAGCATAGGGCATCTGCTTTAGGCCTGTGATTCTCTTAGTGAGGTATTTCTGCGGCCTTTCCAGTTGTTGCAGATGTCTTGAGAGGTACATACCAAACAGGGCATTGTATTGTCTAATGAGGGATGAGTACAGTGGGACAATGACCTCCCTTTTTCTGGATGAAAAGCCCTTAGTGATGAGGTGTGCCACATAGAAGGATTTCCTGACTATTGTGGCGATGTGGTTATCGAAGGTGAGACCACTGTCCACCTGTGTCCCTAAGTCTCTTATCACACTTTTGGTGTTTAGTGTTCTGCCACCTATATGGTAATTCACAGATACATGTTTTTTCCTAAAGGGGATAACTATATATTTCTTGGCATTGAGCTTGAGCCCATGGCTCTGGCACCAAGCATCTGTTTCTGTAAGGCCCTTTTTTAGAGTATCCACATAATTTGGGGATTCAATAATGGCTCCTAGTTTGCAGTCATCTGCGAACTTTGTTATTCAGAGTCCCTTAGTGTTGGCCTGTTCTTCAGAGAAGTAGATGCCAAACAAGAGCGGTCCCAGGACTGAACCCTGAGGTACTCCACTTGTCACTTGTCTGGAGCTGGATTTGGAGTCGGCTACTTTTACAGTGTGGGTTCTATCAGTAAGCCAGTTAGCAACCCATTGGGTGACGTAGGGATTAATGCCCAGCTTAGTAAGTTTATCTATGATTCCAGAGTGAGGGATGGTGTCAAAGGCCTTGGCAAGGTCTAGATAGGCTGTGTGGACCACCTTACCCTTGTCCATGGCTCCGGAGACTGATTCGAAGAAGTCAATCAGGTTCAGGAGACAAGATCAGCCCTTCACGAACCCAAACTGGGTGGGGTTCAGTTATTTGAAGGTTGCCAATGTCTTTGTTTATAGGTTCTATGATAATACGCTCCATGGCCTTGCAGATAAGGCTTGTCAGACTGATGAGATGGTAGTTTCCAGGATCCAAGGTGGATCCCCCCTTGTGGAGCAGGATAACTGTAGCTCTGTGCCACTCAGTGGGCATGAAACCTGAGGTGAGGCTATGATTAAACATGACACTTAGGTGAGGTGCCAGTTCATATTGTAGTTCATATAGTACACAGCCAGGGATATCATCTGGTTCCATAGGTGCTGTATTTTTAGCTTTGGAGAGTGCGGTTTTTACCTGTGTGGCCGTTATTACCGGAATTTGGCAATCTTCCGGTATTGAGATGGGCCATTTAGGGGGTGAGAGGGGGGGTAATTCGGCACTGAATCGATCTGCCAGGATATTGGCAATATCCTTGGGATCAGTATATTTAATGCCATTCTGTTTTAGCTCAGAGCAGATCTGAGCATTGCCATTTAGATTCTTAACATAGTTATAGAATGCCTTGTGGTTGTCTTTGGAATATTTGGCAATTTTATTTTCGTAACTAGCTTTGGAGGATTTTATGAGGGATCTCAGTTTCTTACTGAGGCTGGTAAGGAAGTTTTTTGCATCCTGGGATTTTCCTCTTTTTTTGCAACAGTTTCTTTCTTTTGTTGTAAAGTTTGTTTATGGCAGGGGACCACCAGATTGGCTTCCTTTTTTCGGATGAGTGCATCTTGGTTCTATTTGGGATGGCATGATTTATGCAAGAGTGGATGTGCTCATACAGTGCCTTAGTGTAGGATTCAGCAGTTTAACTTTCAGTTCCTGTCTGCATGGGTGTCATGAAGTTTGTCACTTCTGACTTGAGTAGCATGAAGTTGGCTTTGGAGAAGTTTTTTATAGAGGTTTCCTTACTGGGGGGTGGGGGTGGTATGTGGATGTTAAGGGTAATTAGCTTATGGTCAGACCTGACTAACGATGGGGTGACCATAAGTGTGGAGCATCGATTTCCCATGTTGGTAATGACCAGATCTAGGATATTGAAGCCCCTGGTGGGACTATGGATTAGTTGATCCAGGGCGTTGGAATTTATGAATTCCAAGAACCGTTGGGCAAAGGTGTTAGTACATGAGTAGTTTTCCCAGTTAATGGCAGGGTAGTTAAAATCACCCAGCATTAGGGTGTTTGGTTCTATCTTAATATTTTCCAGTATGTTTAGAAAGGTGTAGTGAGAATCTTGGGGTATGGTGGGGGATCTGTAGCAAGCTATAATTTGGATTGCAGTCTTACCTAGTGTTAGTTGCACCTGGAGAATTTCAGACACATTGTGTTGGGCAACTAGCCTGGTGGTGTGAATATCTTTGGTGAATATTGACACTCCTCCAACTTTAGTGTGGTAAGAGTTGTAGGCTGGTATTGCAGGGGTGCTCTCTGGAGCCTTGAACCAGGTCTCAGTTACTGCACAGATATCAATGTTCTCCATTTTAGGAGTGCCTCGAGAGAGTGCATTTTGAGGTTTAGACTTCTAGCATTGAGTAGCATTACCTTCAGATTTTGCATGCTTGTACCTGTTACGGTGGTAGTTTTGTCCTTTGAGCTTTGCCTAAAAAAGGCACTATAGGAGTGCCAAGAGCCTTAGCCAGTAACCTGAATCCCAGGGGCGATAGGTGCAGACCATCTCTGGCAAAGCATCGTGGTCTGTCAGTCATGTCGTCCCAGGCAGACAGATACTGGATCCCCTTTGAATGACACCAGAAGCTTAGCCAATTGTTGAAGTCGATCATTTTGTCCTTATATTGTGGTATCATTCTGGGCGAAGGCAGGATGCCACTCAGGGCTAGGGTCATACCTGCCTGGGCCACATGATCCGAGAGCTCTTCCATGTCTCTTTTTTACAATTACTGCATAACCCATAGCTTCAGCTATTCCCCCCAAAAACTATTTGACTGTCTGTTGCATTTCTTTTGAAAATACTTGAAACTTTGCTTATTATGATTCTACATGTTAAATGCTGCTTTTTATCTAATTGTGAATATTGAATGTTTTTGTAAAAGGTAAGTATCTGACATTGATGACGCTCAACTGACTGAAGGCTCAACTGGATAAAAAAGGGTAAACCTTCAGCCAAATGAAAACTTTAAATTTTTTTTTTATGGGGATTTACCCCCAACTTAAAGATATTAATTCCATGATCAGACAACTGCAAAGAAAGGAGAAACCCTACATGTGTGACATCACTGTCAGGGAAACAATAACAACTGTAGTGGCAGTAATAATCCAGGTGAAAGTCAATGAGTTTAAACTGCCAAGTTAGCTGTACTGGGGATGTTTAACTTTCAGCTAATGGCCGAATATTTGTTTAATCAGTAAAATAGCAAATGCAGTGCTGACATTTTAGGTGAAGCTTTTGTCTCATGACTGCCACTGAAAATAAGCTTTTCCTCATTTGGAATTTCCCTGACAAGATACATCTGTACAAAGTAAACAAATAGACAAATAAGTAATCTGCCTCTTATCTACTGTACTCTACAACACTTCATGCAAATCTCCTTTTCCTGTCACTTACATTTCATTCTAACTCCTTTATGTATTTCCTTTTCATCCCATCCTGTTCCTTGAGTGTAATTCATTAGCCTTTGTTGTCTGCCTCCTCCACTCTTACTCCTTCCTCACCAGCTGATACTTAACAGCGAAGTCACCCTTGGTAATCCCACATAATGTTGCTATTATTTTCCACAGTACTACTGCATAATCACTGTTTGCCAGTAATATTTTAAACTATAATCCTTGCATGAGCCTGTGAAACCTGTCCACCTATTGTATGAATAAGTGCTTTCTCTCTTCCCAGCCTTGAACATAGAATATTCCAGTTTCTAGCATGTTCTGATTCCCTAGGATCAGCACTCTCATTTTCATTTGCCATTCCTTAAATTTTCATGCCAACTGATCCATATTGTGTGTGCGAGTATCATAAGGTTTGTTTCTATATCTGACCACTAGTAATATATCCCATAACTTAGATCACCAAAGCACTGAACTTGCATGTCTCATCTTCAGTTTTCTCACAGCCACTTGTTGTTAACCACTGTCACTCTCCTATTTTGGACACAATAGAAGAGTCTTCGTGGGTTCTGTTCAAACAGCTTTATTCTATACAAACACATTACTATAGAGGTTTATTGACTTTAACTGAAGTAACTTGTATACAAATTAACAACTGCAATCATGCATGCTCTCACTGTGGCTGCTCTTACAAAATGGCACTAGGGATTGCACGTGTCGAATTTATACGTGCACATACAGCTTTGACATGCTTCTTAAAGATCCAGCACACTTCACTTGCATTCTGATCTACATCCTCCCTCTTTGAGAACTAGATCATATAATGCTACGAGTCTATTTAGCATGCAGAAGTCACAGGTAATTCTTAGTCATGCATTACACAATGCTAAGCACATATATATATATATATATATATATATATATATATATATATATATACAATCAAGTCCACGTTGCTGCATATTTCACACTAGGCTTTGATACTCACCCATATCCTGTGACATAAAACTGAGAGTTAGATTTAGCAAATGGAACTGTCTCCGCAAAATGTTTTATCTGTAGACTGTCTGGAACATTTTCTGGAATAGAATCAGAACTTTGAACACATCCTGTTATGGAAACAGTATCTGATTCATTCTTAGATTTGAAATCTGCATCACAGAAACAATGTTGTAATGGTGGTGATGATTCTGGTACAGGAAGATGATGTTTACAGTTCCTCCTATATTCCACACCCTCGGAGTTTAACAAGTAAGATCTTGGCTCGGCACAGATGCCTGTAATTTGTCCAACTCAATCAAAACCTTTTGTTGTCTAAATTCGTACCATGTCTCCTTCCCTCAATGGACGAAGTAATCTGCTCGATCTGTCGTAACTAGATTTCTGGATATTACGCTTCTTAACAATTTGAGCCTTGATGGTTTTATTCTTTGGTTTAGGCTTCAATAAACTGGAATTAATAGGTAGCGTAATTCTAGTTTGCCTGGAAAGTAATCTTTGAGCAGGTGAGCCAAGAATATCATCACAGGGTATGTTTCTGAGATTAAGCAAATTCAAAAACACATCAGTATTGTCACGCTTTGACCTTTCAAGTAACTACTTTGTACTCTGTACTGCATGTTCAACTAGATAATTTGGCTGAGCATATTCAGGACTACTAGTGACATGTACAAAGTCCTAGTCTTTTTCAAATTTCTGAAACAACTGGCTAGTAAATTGAGTACCATTGCCAAAAAGAACTTTGTGTGGACTACCATGAACTGCAAATTATGTTTCAACATAGTAATAACAGCAGTGGATAGTAGGTTAGGTAGTAGATCAATCTCAAACCAATTTGAGTAAGAGTCTACCAAAACCAAGAGGTGTTGATTGTTCCACTCAAAAATATCAGCTGCAACTGTTGACCAAGGTAGTTCAGGAAGTGGACTTAGCTGAAGTGGTTTTCTTTGCAAATGTGATCTAGTACTATTGCATACTGAACAGGAAGAAAGTACTTTATCAATGACTTTTGGTATTGAAGGGCAAAATACTAATTCTCTCGCTCATCTCTTAGTGGATGCGGATCTTGGGTGACCACAATGCAAAATTTGGATATACTCTTGTTGAAGGAAGCAGGAACAATAATTTTAGGACCTTTGAAAATAATGCCATCTTCCATCAACAATTCATTTCCTGTAAGTAAAATAGGTTTGCACTTCATGTGGTACACTAGTTTGTTTTGACAGCCATCCAACATTAATGTAGTGATTGAGCTTCTGCAAAATTGGATCAGTCTTAGTATGATCTCTCAACTCATCAAGTCTAGTGGTAGAAAAATTATGCACCGACATCACATCAAAGTCAAAATTCTCTGCATGAAGCTGTTCTTTCATATTTCTGGGATATCTGGATAAGGGATCAGCCAGATACAGCAATTTGCCTTTGGTGTAGACCATTTAGTCTTCCTGGAGTGGAATGCATAGGGTTCTTTGGAATAGTAACTAGAGGTTGGTGGTCAGTTTCAATCTAAATAGCTCGACCATAAATATAATCATGAAACTTAGAACATGTAAATACTATTGCCAAAAGCTCCTTTTCAATCTGAGCATACTGCATCTCAGTTTGGGTAAGTGTTCTTGATGCATAGGCTACTGGTATGCCCTCTTGAAGTATAACTGTGCCAAGACCAAAATTTGAAGCATCACAGGAAAGAGTAAATGGTTTGTTCATATCATAGTATTTTAAGGTAGGTGGGGTGGCAATTTTCTGCTTAAGGTCTTCAAGTGCCTTCTGGTGCTGTTCCAGCCATGACCATGCAACATTTTTGAGTGTTACCTCTCTTAAAGGTGAGGTCAACTCACTGAAGTCTGATATAAACTTGTCTAAGTAGTTGACCATGACTAGAAAATGTTGTAGAGCTTGTACATTATCTGGTGCTGACATCTCAAGAATAGCTGCTTGCTTGGTCGGGTCTGGTCTCAAGCCTGTACTCATGAACAAATAACCTGCATCTGGATTGAGCTTCAAGTTTACATTACATGCTCTATCTAGAACTTTCTTGAGGTTTCAGGCATGCTCTACATCACCACTGCCTCCAACCAATAAATCATCTACTATTATGGCACAAGGATAACCTGAAAAAAATTGTTCAATTGCACGCATCCTTAAGAATCTGCATCTGCCAAATGGTGTACCAAAAGTAGTTAGAAATGAAGATTTGTGATCGAGCATCACTTGCCAAAATGAACTCTCTGCATCCAAGACAGAGAAAACAGTGGCATTCAGTATTAAGGCTGTGACCTCTTCAACTGTGCGCATTGGATGATATGGTCTCTTCAATGCTTTGTTCAGATCTCTTGGGTCAATACAAATTTTTATTTCGTCTAAGCCTTTTTTGTGAGCTGTTACCATGGATGACACTCATTCAGTTGGCTTTATGACTGGACAAATCACACCTCGCTGCACCATTTTATGCAACTGAGTATTAACTTTTCCCTGCATAGCTATCGGAACTCTTTTTGCTGGTCTGACTACTGGAGTAACCTCTGGGTCTAACTTCATGGAATACACGACGGGAAGTGGACCTTGTAATCGAAAACATCATTATACTCTAAGGGAATGGCTTCAGAAAAATGAGAACTCAGAAATGCACTTAGTTGATGGACTTCTTTAGCAAAAGAAAGCAGATCCATTCTTAAACTTTCTTTGAGACCTAATAAAAATTGCAGTGGTCTTCAGACTACATAGAATAACAAGTTGTAACAGTTTTCAGCCAAATAACTTGAAAGAATCACTGAACCTTCGGTTTGAATTTCTTCACCTCCATAAGCAACAAGTCTTGCACTGCTAACTACATTGAGTTGTTCATTAGTTCTCACTTTAACAAATGTGTCTGCTGATATAACATTACACTTTGAACCACTGTCTACTTTTAGCTCTGTGTTTTTTCCATTAATCCAGAGAGTACAAACACTTTATTTCTTGTTAATACATTCACTGTATCAACTCTTTCATCAAGTACATAGAAATCTGTCTGCTTCGGCTCTACTTAAATTGCTTCTTTGTGTGATCTTTCTTTACAACTGTGTGAGGCTTACTTGATTTACAAAACTTTTGGAAGTGGTTCCAGTTTTTACACTTGTAGCATTACTGACCAAATGTTAAGCACTTCTCTGTTTTAGACTCATGATTTGCACCACAGTTGCGACAGTTAACAATAAAACTGGACTTGGGTTTTGCTGATTCATGCAAGTACTGCATTCAGCCAGAATGCATTCCCTTTATAGAACTTACTGGAAAGCTACGCATCTTCTCTCGAAACTTCATAGCTGCCATGTGCTTGGATCTACGTTTGTCCACCACATGGTGTATACTATCTACATTTGCTCTGAAGCCAACTGAAACCATGCTCTTGTCATTCGCAAGCATACTTGTGTGTTTTTCGGTCACCTCATGGACTTGACAAATCTCTGTGGCTTTGCTCAATGTAAAATTACTGTCACAAAGTAAAATCTTTCTCACAGCAATACTGTTAATACCACACACAAGTCTGTCCTTTATCAGCTCATCTTTTTTTAAAGTCACCAAACCAACACATCTTAGCTTTGTTTCTCAAGTTAATTATAGAAGCTGCAAATGTTTCCCCTGGTTTCTGATCTATCATGCAAAACAAATGTCTCTCTAAGGTAATATTTGTCTGGAGGCTACACATTTCTCTGAACTTGGACTTCAAACACTATGGGTCTTCTCTGGATTTGGCTTGTATAACAATATGGCAGTTTTCACCTTCTCCTTCATTTACTGCAGGTGCATACACAAATGAATGTTCTCTTTCTATGGCCTCTGACCCAGCTAGGTTTAGCAAAATGAATGCCCTGGTATGTGCATCTCTATCTGCATAAACTTCTTGTATAAAAATATCATACTCTTGCTCAAATATTCTCCAATTCTCTGCAATATTCTGATACAAGTGGTAGGGGTTTTCAAAATCCGTCTGCTATATAACACATACCATGGGTTTTGCAAATAAGGACAAACATACGCTCATGCACATATGCCAGAAACTTATACCAGTACTTGTAACTTTGTCAAATGCCTTTGTATTTCAGAATTTATACTTTTTTGGGCTTTTCAAAATAACGCTAATGAACAAACTTGTAGTACCTTTGAATAACTGTGCTTTGTGAACTAAACTTTTCAGATGCATTAACACTCTTGAAAAATGCTAAAGTCATTTATCATCATTTTAAGAAACATCTCAAACAACTTTATGATGTAAGTGAAATAAACTCTTGGGCACTGTAATACTCTTGTAATATTGTTTTGCAATAAATCACCTCTTATCAGTGTAAGAAACATATCAAATAACTGCACGATGCAAATAAACTGGACCTCTCTTGCCCAAAACTCAGTAACATCTTGAAGTAGTTGCACTTTGTGAATAACTGCATACAGCACACTGAAATGTTATCAGAATGATGGTATCTTGCTAGGTAACTCTTCACAGTGCAAGAAACACTCTGTAATGGTAGCACTTTGTGAATAGACACACCCAGCACAAGAAACTTTTTGAAATGGCTATACTTTGACTAAATTTCACAAATTAGTTGCACATTTCTCACAATAAACTCTTTGAAACACATGCACAGTAATAAGCACACTTTGTAAGCACTTTTACACACTTTGAGATTCTTCGAATAACTTTAGTTAGGCCCTTGATACAATATGAAGTCGTAGTTATGCCACAACATAGCTCTTTGCCAAAATGCATGCAGTCGCCTTGCTTTATTTTTGCTTAATGTGCCATTTTTGCACTTATTATATTTGTTTTGCTTGTTTTAGCCCTTTGTATGCCCAATGTACTTTTATTTTGCTCATTCTACTCTAAACATGCGTAGTTTTGCTTTAAACATACTCATTTTACTTTAAATATGCTCGTTTTATCTTTAAACATATTCGCTTTGCTTTAAACATGCTCATTTTGCTTTACTGTTAATTGTTTCATCAAATACCTTTATTTTAAAGATTTATTTTTAGCCAATAAACTTTCCATGCCTTTGCTTGCTCAGTAATGCAGTTTGTGCCCTTGTAATGCCCCATTTTGTCTCTTTTTTCAAATAAACAGTTTGTGCTGCTGCTCACTACCTTTAATTCTTTTTTGTCTCTCTTTGTGCTTTTTTTCTCTTAGTTTTACCTTCACTGTCATCTCTGCACCTCATGGCTCTGGATCTTATTCTCCTCGATCCCAGTTCTGATACCATGTCGCTCTCCTACTTTGGACACAGTAGAATAGTCTTTGTGGGTTCTGTTCAAACAGCTTTATTCTATACAAACACATTACTATAGAAGTTTATTGACTTTAACTTAGGTAACCTATATACAAACTCTTAGCTGCGATCATTCATGCTCTCACTGTGGCTGCTCTTACAAAATGGCACTAAGGATTGCACATGTCTGGAATTTATACATGCATGTACAGCATTGACATGCTTCTTAAAGATACTGCACACTTCACTTGCATTCTGATCTACAACCAGTTTTCATCTTCCGCTTCACACTTTAACCAGTCCGACACACAAACCACTATCCCACACCAAAACTTGCCAAATCTGTTCTTTCATAACAATATATCTGTTGGTGCAATCATGCCAGTTCCTGTGAAGCTGTTTTTTGTGTCTTTATGGCGCCTGACATGTCACTGTCTCCTCATACTGAAATGTCACAAGTTCTACTATATTTCTTCTAGATTCCTAACATTAAAGCACATCACATTTTATATCCCTTTGCCATTTATCTGAAGCATGGACATCAGCACTGGGTCCCTAAATCAAACACCCTCCCAACTCTAGCTGAATCTTTATATCCACTATTAAAACCACTAACAAGACTGAAGACAAGACACTTTTGGAGGATCCAAATCCACCACTTAGAATGAATCTTAATGCCAAGAATATAGGAACAGCACTCAATGCATCATGCAGCAGTTGCCCCAGTAACCATATTGCAGAGGGACCGCCCAAAACTCACCATGGGTCAGTTGGACATATGTTTTCTTCAAGCTGAGAAAGCAGTTTACTGTTTAATTAGCAAGTTCTGACATCCCTCACACAACTGTGCAAGAATAGAAAGCTGTTCGGTCTTCTATATGTTTGTTAAATCTGTATTGCTCCTAATAATTCTAAGGTTCACGTATCAGCCAAGGTCTCCTCTTCAGCAGGCTGACACAGTCTTTCCCAGGGTGGGCTGAAAAGTATGATCCCCTATAGCCAGCAGGAACATCTGATCACTTTTTGTAAAGAAGAAGCCCGCTGCTCCAGTTTGTAATATGATGGTACTGTCCCACCCTTCCATGCAATGTCGAGATGCTAAGTTAGAGAGAGAAACTCAGTCCTTTCCATTGTTGTGGAGTCCTGTGGAAAAAATCCTTTCTAATTCTCTCAAAATCTCTAACTGGACATAATCCACAGCTGCAGCCACACCACTAAGTTTTCCCTGACTTCACTGTAATCCATTCAATTTCTAACCCTGTGTCTCTCAGCATTCATAACACTCAGTTAGATGGCACTAACATCTGTTGACTTGGATCTATCTTGTAAGAAATAACACTAGGAATTAATATTATATAATAAAGGAAAAGCTGAGATGAACCCCAAAAACATCCCTTTTTGTGCAAGTCAGTGAACATTGTTGCTGTGCTGTGTTGGCAATACTGACAATCAAGTCAGCGATGGCATTTTCTTTTCTTTTATTTCCCAGTTCGTTGCTACTAGTCTACCTGTTTGTATTGCAGCTAGGTATTGCATATGGCTATAAATGGTTCAGCTGGGTGCACACTGCATGCTTAGCAGGATATTGCTATTCTCCCTACTGCTGCTGATGTCGTGATAAAAGCAATAGTTCTCAGAAATGGCTGCTATCAGAAGCTGTATTCACAACAGGCAGTGTTTACATGCTAGGAAAATGCAGCTGCTTATATGTTATGGCAGCTATTTGCCATTGTTACAGACCAGGTGTCTATGTGTACTGCTACTAACTTACTGTGCATTAATGTCGGCCCTTTCAAGAAACAATGACAATGTGTGACTGTATGTCACATACTACATCTCACTGCTCAAGCTGTCCTACCGCTTATATAAACTTGCATTTGAGGGTTTGAATGCAATTATCTGTCCTTATTCCCTTCACACTCATCTTAACTTCTATTGTCTTTTTAAAATTACATTCATGCAGATGTCTTCTCTTTTCCATTCATTATACCATCCTATCACTACCCTTAAGACTGACAATGAGTATAACGTATTACATTAATCTGTCTCGGAGCATTTAACTATCATATGCTAAATCCCCACACCAGCACTCAGCATTGATGACCACTTCACATTATGTGGCTTTGTTTAATGTGCGCTATCGGCTTAGCTTTTGACTGGAAAGTACATGACCACCTGTGAGGCTGACAAATAAATAAAAGAATGAATGAATTAATTAATGAAATAATCTTTATTACTTACAACACTTTCTCATGCGAACATTCGCATAATTTACTGCCTGTGTCTCAGAGGTCACTGCTATGCTACTTAAAATGATATTGCTCATACTTAACTGTGATGGCTGTTCACAGACACAGAAAATGATCACGCTCATGGTAATTAAACAATCTGGGACAGAGTTGACCCTCCAGTTCATACAGGTTTACTTAAAGCTGCTAAACTTTCTGAATATCAATGCACATTCATCTCAGGTTACAGATGTTATGTCTGTCTCCTTAAAATAGAATTTCTACCTGTTCCTTTCTATGTTACCTGCACCAGTAGCCATACTATTTATTACTGATATTGTCTAGCATGTCACCTTTTTTTAAGTATATAAATATTTAAAGCCACAAGGTGGCAGCAGTATCCTACAAGTGGAACCTTCCAACATTGACTAATATTGTGATCCCACAAGCTGGTGTGTTGTAGGTTCACTGTCCCCTTCAGAAATCTGCCTGAAACTATTCCTTATTTGTTGACATTTTTTTACTTTTTTCTGTTGTTTGCACTTGTTTTCTTTTCTTTCTGATTACAATTCGTCACATTTAATTGTTGATGAGCCCTGAACGACTATATTTATAAATATATTTGTGATGTTTAAAAATATCTTATTACAGTTATAGTTTTATAATTCCTCCTATGTACCAGCTCAGTTGCAATAGATCTTTGCAAATTTACATCTTTCTCCACTGATGTCTATAGGATATATTGATCTTTTATGCAATTATGCTGAGTTTTGGAGCTGTAATGAAGCAGTATGAACTGTGATGCTGAAAAGCTCATGGACAACAGAATTGTTATTTCTGCGTCTACAGCTGCGTTATATTACAACTTTTTAAATGTCATTAGTTTGACTTGGAAAGGTGTTTCTGCTATCGTCAAAGACTTACTGTCCTTCATGGACACTGTGGTATGAAACGTTTGTGAGTTTCTGTCTGCTGCTGAAGACAGAATGATAGATAATTTACTCTTATGCAAGGTATAGGAGCGAAAATATGGAAAGACAAGTATCTATATGTAAATTCACATTGTATGATATTTAAATGGTATTGGTAAAAGACATGTTTATGTACCAATCTTGGCAACTGATTTTAAATATTTTCAACAACAAAATGTTGAAACAATGAAGAATTTGAATCCTAAATCTAGAATCTTGAATAAGAGTTGCTTAACAATTATTGCGCCACATCTTGTTCAAAGTTTATACATTACATCTCTTAATACCACCCATGATTAAAATTGCAGTTGGGGCAACATCCACAATTTCATGAGTATGTGGTTCATCCCAAAATGTGGGAGGGCTAAAGCTGAGATCCGTACCTGCCTAACTCTTCATAGGTTCACAGTTTTGATTGCCCATCTTATAACCTACCGGATTTCTAGGAGTTTAAGTCCATGTTGTTGATTACTACCTTGCATACACATATCATGACTATTTTTGAAGGAAGTTAATGAATGACTTCTCACCATAAGGGAAAGCATGTTCCATAATCTTAGAAGACTGTGTAATGTGTATGTGTGTGCGTATATGAGTTTATAATGAATAATTTACCAGTCAGTTTGATTGAAACATAAAACATCTAACAAACTCAACGAGTACCATTAATTGTCACTAAAATCACTGAAAAAAGTAATCACAAATGTAAACCAATAGGTTACATTTGCAATTACCAAAAGTTAAACAATAAAACTGCTTTTATGTGTGGATGCTTTGCTTCCCACATCCCCAGAAATTAAATATACTAACTCCAGGGTTGGCCAAAGTCAAAGAGACAGCAAAAACCCTTGAATTATATAATGGTCAAGCTAATGAAATTTGACTATTAGAAAATTCAACCAACTGTACCACCAATGAAAAATACCAGTGCTTCAATGCACTATGAAATGTGTGTAGTGATAAATCATATCATATCCACATACATATATATATATATATATATATATATATATATATATATCCGGACACTTGCACGAATTTAACTTTCACCGAAAGTCAACTTCGCGCTCACACATACCTGAAATTGCTGTTCATCGAAGCAGTTGTGTCCTGACAAAAAATATTAAAAATGGCAAATGTCCTGAGATTGTAGGATATAATTATGTCCCATATTTTATGTAATAGTTGCATAAAATAGTTATTTCTGCATCTAAAATACCCAAATGTTACAAGAAACAGAATAAGCAACTAAACTGCTACAAGAATAAGCTTTTATTTAGGCAAAAAAGGAAAGTTCTATCCTTTGTATTGACCGTGGGTATGTGTCAGCCTGTAAAATCTGATGTGTGTCCCGAAATGTCCCACTTTGGCCATTTGAAAAGGTGGCAACCCTAGTGTGTGTTGACTCTGTGTGTAGAGGGGTGTATTTGCCAATACAATCTACGAGCCACTTGGAAAAAACTCTATAGCTCTCAGGTCTGATAGCACTTGTGTTGGCTAGTGTATAATTCAGAGACATACTAATCAGCCAGTAATGAGGTCTTTCTCATTGCAGCCACAGATGTCTTTGTGAATCATGTACTCTCACCATAGTGATAATTCACCTAGCTGCAGAAGGCAAATAATGCAAGTGGTGAGCCTCTTTCTAAATGCTAAGAAGTGCCTGGGACAAAATTCCAACTACATGCTCAAGTACTGTGCTGAGAAAAAAATTCAGTTACCTAAACATTTAGTTCTACTTAATGCTCCAATTCCTTCATTTCCTTATTTATTTTTAATTTTCTTTGGTCCTCTCAGAACTCATCCTACTACCAGCCAAACCCCAGTGCCCCATGTCCATGCCAGGCCTACTAACCATCCACCTACCACCCCCCCCCCCACACACACACACACTTTTGCTGGGGCTGGTCATTTTTTTTTAACCATTTCCCCACCCCCACAGTCATCAACTACATCTGAGAGCAATTTCCCTGCTTGGACCACACCTCTATAAATGCCCTCCCTCTCATGATGGGCATGCCTGTCCCTCCCTGCCGCTCTATCAGTCATCCGAGCCACTAACTGAACCCAGGCCACCTGGGATGGACTCAGGGCTTTATCCCTCTATGCCTCCAGAATGGCCACAATTCCTTCCTTTATTAGTAAAGATCAAATACTAATCATTTGGTCTTTCTTAGCCTACTTTTCTTGATTTTTTTAAATATATCTTCTGTTATTTATGAAAATTAAATTAATGCTATTACAATGAAATCTATACATACATACTTATACTAATTACAAAAGTTTTTTTTAAGTTGGTGTAAATTGTCCATATGAGAGATGCATAACAATTCTTTGTGATAATGTAACTTTTCCCTTCAAAATTATTTGGTCCACATTATTATAAGAAGTTTAAATACAAAATTATTATTAAATGTTAACTGAGACATTTGACACATCTTCTGTATTTTGCAGACAATTCTGATTTAGAGAGGATTTATCTGTATTAATTATTCTTACTGTAAGTCAATTAGTAATGCTTGACTTCTTCTTCTTTCGGCTGCTCCCATTAGGGGTCGCCACAGCAGATCAACTGTTTCCATTTCTTCCTGTCCTCTGCATCTTGCTTTGTCAAACCAACCACCTGCATGTCCTCTTTCACCACATCCATAAACCTTATCTTTGGCCTCCCTCCTTTCCTGTTACATGGCAGCTTCATCCTTAGCATCCTTTTCCCAATATACTCTGCATCCCTCCTCAGCACATGTCCAAACCAATGTAATCTTGCCTCTCTGGCTTTGTCTCCAAACCTTCCAAACCAGGCTGACCCTCTAATATACTTATTCCTAATCCTGTCCATCCTTGTCAAACCCAGTGCAAATATTAACATCTTCAACTCTGCCACATCAAGCTCTGACTCCTGCATTTTTGTCAATGCCACTTTCTCCAACCCATATAACATAGCTGGTCTCACTACCCTCTTGTAGACCTTCCCTTTCACTCTTACTGGTACTCGTCTGTCACAAATCACTCCTGACACCCTTCTCCACCCACTCCATCCTGCCTGTACTCTCTTCTTTACCTCTCTTCTACACTCACCATTACTCTGAACGGTTGATCCCAAGTACTTAAACTCATCCACCTTCGCCACCTCTACTCCCTGCATCCTCACCATTCCTCTATCCTCCCTCTCATTCACACACATATATTCTGTCTTAGTCCTGCTAACCTTCATTTCTCTTCTCTCTAGAGCATATCTCCACCTCTCCAGGGTCTCCTCCACCTGTTCCCTACTCTCACTACAGATCACAATGTCATCTGCAAACATCATAGTTCACAGGGACTCCTGTCTGATCTCGTCTGTCAACCTGTCCATCACCATTGCAAATAAGAAAGGGCTCAGAGCTGATCCTTGATGTAATCCCACCTCCACCTTAAACGCATCTGTAACTCCTACCGCAGACCTCACCTCTGTCACACTACCCTCGTTCATATCCTGTACCACTCTTACATACTTCTCTGACACTCCCGACTTCCTCATACAATACCACAACTCCTCTCTAGGCACCCTGTCATATGCTTTCTCTAAATCCACAAAGACACAATGCAACTCCTTCTGACCTTCTCTGTACTTCTCCATCAACACTCTCAGAGCAAACATCACATCTGTAGTGCTCTTTCCTGGCATGAAACCATACTGCTGATCACTAATCATCACCTCCCTTCTTAACATAGCTTCCACTACTCTTTCCCATAACTTCATGCTGTGACTGATCATTTTAATCCCTCTGTAGTTACTACAGCTCTGCATATCACCCTTATTATTAAAAATCGGTACCAAAACACTTTTTCTCCATTCCTCAGGCATCCTCTCACTTTCCAAGATTTCATTAAACAATCTAGTTAAAAACTCTACTGCCATTTCACCTAAACACCTCCATGCTTCCACAGGTATGTCATCTGGACCAACAGCCTTTCTGTTCTTCATCCTCTTCATAGCCATCCTTACTTCCTCCTTGCTAATCTACTGCACTTCATGATTCACTATCCGCACATCATCCAACCTTCTCTCCCTCTCATTCTCTTCATTCATCAACCCCTCAAAGTACTCTTTCCATCTGCTCAACACACTCTCCTCACTTGTGAGTATGTTTCCCTCATTATCTTTTATCACCCTTACCTGCTGCACATCTTTACTAGCTGGGTCCCCCTGTCTTGCCAATCAGTACAGGTCCTTTTCTCCCTCCTTCGTATCCAACCTTTTATACAACTCTTCATACGCCTTTATCCTTAGCCTTCACCACCCCTCTCTTTGCCATGCACCTCCTCTCCTTATACTCTTGTCTACTTTCTTCATCTCTTTGACAATCCCACTTGTTCTTCACCAACCTCTTTCTCTGTATACTCTCCTGTACTTCTTCATTACACCACCAGGTCTCCTTGTCCTCCTTCCAGATGTCACACCAAGCACCTTTCTAGCCATCTCTCTTACTAGTTCTGCTGTAGTTACCCAGCTAATCAGTAACTCTTCACTGCCACCCAGTGCCTGTCTTAACTCTTCCCTGAACATCACCTCACAATTACCCTTTTTCAATTTCCACCATTTGATCCTTGGTGCTGCCCTCACACTCATCCTCCTCTTCTTGATCACCAATGTCATCCTACAAACCACCATCTTATGCTGCCTAACTATACTTTCCCCTGCTACCACTTTACAGTCTCCAATCTCCTTCAGACTGGCCCTTCTACATAAGATATAATCCACCTGTATGCATCTTCCTCCACTCTTGTATGTCACCCTATGCTCCTCCCTCTTGTTAAAATATGTATTCATTACAGCCATGTCCATCCTTTTTGCAAAATCCACTACCATCTGACCTTCTGCATTCCTTTGCTTAACACCATACCTAACCATCACTTCATCATTCCCTCTGTTTCCTTCACCAACATGCCCATTGAAATCTGCACCAGTCACCAGTCTCTCAACCATGGGTACAGTCATCACCACTTCATCCAACTCACTCCAAAATTTTTCTTTCTCATCCATTGCACACCCAACTTGTGGAGCCTATGCACTAACAACATTCATCATTACACCATCAATTTCCAGCTTCATAAACATCGCTCTATCCGACACTCTTTTCACCTCCAAAACACTCTTAGCATAATGTTCCTTCAGGATAATGCCTACACCATTTCTCCTCCCAACCACACCATGATAAAACAATTTGAACCCGCCTCTGATACTCATATCCTTGCTCCCCTTCCATCTAGTCTCTTGCACACACAATATACCAACCTTCCTTCGGTCCATCATATCAGCTAGCAGTCTCCCTATACCAGTCATACTGCCAACATTCAAAGTTCCGACCCTCACTATCATAGTCCCAGCCTTTACCTGCCTTTGGGCATGCCTTCCCCCTCTTCTCCTCCTTCAGCCAACAGTAGCCCAATTTCTGCCAGCACCCTGTTGGCCAACAGTACTGGTGGCGGTCGTTGTTAACCCGGGCCTCGACCGATCCGGTATTTATTTCTGTAAAAAAACTTGGAGAGGTAGTAAAACAAAAGAATTCTATTGTAAAAGGGTAAAAGACAGAAAAAGAACATTTAAGGGATAAGTACAAAAGAAAAGAAAGGAAATGGATGAAAAAGAACATATACAGCTAAGAAATGGGCATTGGTATAATGGTTAATGGTTAAAGTACTCGACTCACCGATACAAGGTACAGTGTTTGATTCTCACCTTTGGGAAGGGAATTGACTAGGCTTTGAATGGCCTATTAAGAAAGCTAGACTAGTAATTAGCTATGAATTTACAAAATCATGAATGTAAGGGAAAATTAAAATAATAGATTGCTTTATGTAAATGTGAATAGTATTAATAATATAGTAAGAAGAAAATGAATTTTGGAGTGGTGTGATACATGTCATGTAGATGTAATTATATCAGAAGGCACAATATATTTTTAACAAATGAAAGATTACAAGCAGAGAAACTATGGGAAGGAAAGATAATATGGAATTTGGGAAATGAGAGATGTTCCGGAATAGCTGTATTCTATAGAACTACAGAAAAGATATTAGATGCAACTTTAGAAAAATGGGAAGATTAACTGTTGATTTAAAATGGAAAGTTCAAGTATATAGAATTGTAACTGTAAAGAAAGAGGAAAGCTTATTTCATCAGATTTTTGACTACATAGTAACAAATATGAATATTATAACAGGAGAATTTAATTGTGATTTAAGACGTGTAAAATGAAAGGAAATGATGTAAGAAAAATGTTAGAAGCTATAATATGTGGTAGGCTATAACTTTGGGACAAAAATTCATAGACTTACAAAAGGGATATGTATAGAACTGAAATAGATTATTTTATAGTATCAGAATGTTTAGTTATAGGAGAAAGGGAGGTAGTTGAATCAGGATTTTCTAATCATCTTGGAGTATGACTAGAGAAAAAGGGAAACAAGCAATATATAAAAATAGGCAAATGAATTAATAGGATAAATGAGAATGCATTGAATGAAGAAGGAAAGAAATTAATAATACAGTTATGGAGAGATCATATTACTAAGAACATTTTATAAAAATTGGTCTGAATGGTGGATATTTAAAGAAAAATAAAAAAAAAGTTTGTACTGTGGCAATATAATGTAAGAAAAGTTGAGAAAGAAAAACATAAAAGAACATATAACGAAGCTTTGGAAGATTTAGAGCATAATGACAGAAAGTAGTTTGACAAAGAAAAAAATATATGAAAGAAATCAATAAAAATACAAGAATTGTTATATAAGCAAATATATTTTTACAAGGAAAAAGAGAAGAATTATTGAGTTACTTAATCAGATTAGTAAAGGAAGATGGTAGTATAATGACAGAAATAAAAAAAATGTAAAAGGAGAAATAGAACTCAGGAAAAGATTATATATATTGCAGTACAATACCTGAAAATTTAAAAAAAAAGAAGTTGGTGAAAAAAAAACAAGGAAAGTAAAAAGTTAACATAAAAAGAGAATGAAAAGTTGGAAAATGAGATTTCTTTTAATGAGTGAGATAAAGCATTAAGACAAGTAAATATAGATTAGGCTGCAGGACCAAATGGAATAGGGTATGAAATGTATAAAAATTTAAGGGATTGGCAATTTTTTAAACATTTTTGAATGAATGAAGGTTTTATGTATAAAGAATTGTGCAGTGAAATACTAAAATGTATATGGAAGATGAAAGATAGAAGACAATTAAAAAAGTGGAGACCAGTAGTATTGAATAATAATGATCACAATATCTTTATGAAAATAATACAAAAAAGAAAAAGATTTGAAAATGAAATGGAAAATAGTGTGTGTGTGTATATATATATATATATATATATATATATATATATATATATATAGTATAAATGGGAAAGGTAGTTAATAATTATTAATGATAGAAAAATTGTGGATGATATTATGGACAGAAAAGAAGCAGCAAAAATCAATGATAGGATACCTTAATAAGGGATTTGACACAACTGGACATGAAAGCTTGTGTGTAATAATGAAAGAATATAATATAAGTGAGAAAGTTAGGAAATTAAATATGTCAGTGTATAGTAATAATAAAGTAAAATACTTGTAAATGGCTGGTTAATCCAAGAGGTACATATGAAGAGTAGTATAAGCTAGGATGCCCAAGGTATACTCATTGCATTAGTTATGAATGTGATAGTAAGTGAAATAAATTACAAAGTGAAGGAGGTGGAGTATATAATAGCTGAAGGGTTAAGAATTCCACTTTTGTTAACATATACAGATGACATAATAATTGCAAAAAATATTTGGATAAAGGGAATAATTTGTACAAATGAGTGTCTAGACGTGACAGGGATGGCTTTAAATAAAGTGAAGTGTAAAGGTTTATGTGATGTAGTAAAAATGGGGGGGTATATATTTTACAATGAATTAAATTTCTGTGTTGGGTATAAAATTTGGGAATAAAGATGTAAGTAGAATTCAATGGGAAAAACAATAGAAGAAATAAAACAAACCTGTCTTTTCTGGAGAACATATAAATTATCATTCAGAAAAAGGCTTATTCCATACAATCAGTAATGATGGGAAAAGCATACTTAGCAAGTATATTTATGTTGCCAACAGTATTTGAAAAGGAATTATTGCAGATATCTTTTTACTTATATGGGGTTCTAGATTTACCCAGTAAAAAGAGGAGTTTTGTATGTAAACAACGAAGAAGGTTTAAGGTTAATTAACCCAGTGGTAAATGCTACTTCATTAAATTTGTACAAAGTGTTAAAGTAGATAAATGAAAAAGATGAAAGATTAGCAGTAAAATTGTATAACTGCTAGGGTAATCCTATGAGCTAGGCTTGTAAAGGCTCCAGGGCCATTAGCCTAGTACACACCTATGAACCTATAAGTATGATAAATTTGGGGGCATATAAAAAGAAAAGGGTGTATAAATGAAGAAACAAAATGTTACCAAGAAAAAATAATTTTGTGGAAAATCAAATTTGATGTTATAGAAAAAGATAGAAAAGTGTTGTATAAGAATGTAATCATAAAACATTACTATGTAAAACCATGGGAAAATCCAACATATGAAAAAATTAAAACTATAAAAATAAGCAAATGGTATAATCAGAAAGTAGAATGTCAGGATTTTTTGTGGACACTGATAACAGATGGTTATGGAAAGTGGAGTGAGGGTCTAATAGGGATGAAATTTTAGTATGATTACATAAACAGATTTATATATCTTTATATTTGTACATTTGTAAATATTTGTAAATATGTAACTATTTTGTAAATAAGAGTTATTTTTATATATATAAATAAAGGATCCATACTCGTTACAGCATTCATGGTCTGTAAGTCTGATGAGTGCATGCATGCAAATGTTACATTGTCAGTGCAGTGAGGGCTGGCGGAATGGTGCAGTAAGGCAGGTAGTGAGACAGGAGCTGACAATGCCATTTCCACAAAGGAGTTCAAAAATAGTTCGGAGAGATTTTTGGAACAGAAGGAAATTGCATAAGTTATTGTGGTGGATTCAGAGGAGCTATTCCTGAGGGAGTTGTTTAATAGTTCAAGGAGAGATGAGTGGCCACAAACAGGTGTTGTGGTTATGATCCTCCAGTCGGGAGGGATGTGGGATGATTTATCGATGTACTTCATGGAACATGAACCAGAGAGTGAAAAAGACTTATGGGGAGAAATTATGGAAAAGATGCAAAAGAGGAGGCAGAAGAGAGAAATAGAAAAATGTTTGCAGAAGCAGTGAAGGAGAAGAGAGAATGGAAAATAAATAATGCAAAGGTGGAAGAAAGAGAAAAACATAAGTATGTTGTACTTATACAAAGTAAAGAAGAAAAGGGGATGAACATGTATGAAATATGGGACAGAGTGTTTGTTGCCTCTAGGAATAAAGGCACAAGAGGTACTAGCATTTATTTTGACTTGCAAGATGGCTGCACATTGAGTAACAGCTTATTTCTAGCTTTCCCAGTATGAAAACTGAAACTCAGCAGAGAAGTCCAGGAGACTTGTGTTTATGGGTAAATTTTAGTAACTCCCTAGTAAGTGCATTGTCTGGATGCCAGAAATAAAAATATACAGAAGACCTGGAAAAAACAGCTACAAAAAGTGAGTCAGAAACACTGACTGGGGAAAGTTTTGCAGCTGTTCAGCAAAAAGTAATGCAACCTTCAGATATGATTTCCAATAACCTACAGGAATATGTAAGACAACTGCATGCAGACCTGGTTAAAATAAACAAAACACGGATAGAGTATATCAACACAAACAACAAAAGGCTGGAAAAATGGAAGAAGCTTTAAACAGATATTCCGATGAGATGATAAAGCTGCAAAAAACAAGACGTAGAAATGAAGAAAAGGCTGGCTGAATATGAGACTGCTCAGAAAGAGATGTTTAAAAAAAATAATAGCAGAGGACAGAGCACATAGGGAACATCTGAGATTTTCAGCTATACCAGAGAAGCTGGAAGGAACAGACTGCATTAATTTTATGAAAGCACAAATAAGCAGCTGGAATGGTATTACATAGCAGGAGTTGTTAGTTGAAAAGGCACATTGTGTGTATGCTCCAAACCTAGCTAGAAGAAATCAACCTAGACCTTTAATAGTAAAGATGCAATCCCACCAGTAGAAGGAGTTGATTCTGACAAAACTATGGCAGAATGACAAAAGTACCAAAAGTTGGAGACAGCAGAGTGTTTGTGGAGAATGACTACTCATTGTACACCAGACAGAATAGGAGCAAATTCATTCCACTATTCAGGGAATGTCAAGATGCAGGTGTGAGATTCAAACTGCTGAACCCAGCTGTCCTCAAGGTATTCTTCCCTGGAGGGACAAAATCTTTTGATGAAGTACATGCTAATTAGAAAATGTAAAAGTTTGTCCAACAAAAAGTAAGCTGTGAAACAGAAGAAGATTCTGCTTCTTGTTCTTGTAGTACTAAAGACCACAGAGGGACAGTACCTGTGTAACCTTTTCAAATTTTTCAACAGAAAATGTTGGAGAGAAGGAAGGGATCATGAGAGTTGTCAAAAAGAATTGAGACTACATTGGAAATGAAACGGAGACAGGATTTCAGAGATGAACAGTAATAAAAACCAGTAACTTAATATGGGATTACAATGCAATAATTATATTTGTGAAATATGACAGAACAAGAAAATCTGGAAATATTGGCTTTTTCAGAACCTTAGCATTTCTTAGTTTTTTTTTTTTTTCAGAACCTGTTAATGTTCAGAAAAGTGCTTAGGGGAGGTAGAGAAAGTTAACTGTAAGTAAAGATTTTTTCTCTTAAATAGTACCAGTTTTGTGTCATGTGGTTTACTTTACATGATATAAAGTAACATTTTTTTCAGTTCTTTGTAAGTGTAATGGGGATTGTAAACAGGTACTGTTGTTCTTTTTCTTTTCTTTCTCCCTTCTCTCTTTCTTCTTGCTCAGTTTTAAGAAATGTGGGCAATGCAATGTAAAAAAAAAAAGCCTGGTTAAAAAGCATGATAAAAGAAAAATTAATGCACTTTTTTTCATTCTTGCATGGGGGATTGACTGAATTAAAGACCTTGCATTCATTTAGTAACACGTTTTAAGAGACAGCAAGTAAACTAAAAAGAACATTGACTATTATAAGGCTTTTTCCAGCAAATACATGTATGCTCAGTAACAATTCTGCAGCTGGTCTGATAAAGAGAAACTGGCTGCCTGGTTCTCATGTCTCCATGGAGACAATCTAATAAAGAGAATCTGGCTACAGTCTGGTGGAGAGTGACTAGCTGGGGAAAAAAAGAGAAACAGGAACACCTGCAGGTAAAGGTCGAACAAATCCACAGCAAAGTATAATCCAAAAAGAAGACTTTGACCACCACAGCAATGAGCAGCAATAAGCAGTGTAATAAAAACAAGCTAACAAAAAAATAAAACAAGAATTTTAATGACAAAAAGGTAAGCACTTTCATGGAAGACTGCTTCCTCAGAGCTGTGTGTTAGAATTAAGTTAATAGGTTTTTCGAGGGTATTAAGGGTGTGTTTTTTTTTTGTTTTGTTTTGTATTTTGTTTAAGGGCTTTCAATAAAACAAAAAGTTTTATAACATGTGATATAGGCTCAAATGGATATGACAAGAAACAACTGTATAAAAGTTCAACCTGCCAAAAAGTGTATACGTGTAACACAAAAGCTGAAACTAGACATTTAACAAAAAAGGTGTTATAGATAAAAGGTGGGAATAATACCTTTTTAATACAATGATGCTTTTTCTAATGCTCTAAATGCAATTGGCCTCACAGACAAAACAAACAAAGAATAGTGAACTATATTGCAAAATGTGGAGTGCAAACAGTTATGTTATATGAGACACACTTAAAAAGAAATGAACGTGTGAATTTCATAAAGAAAGGTTTTCAGGATGGTTATTCAGTGGAATACCTGGGACAAAGGAAAAGAAGAGCAGTTATATTAATTGCAAGAAGAGCTCCAATAATGATAAAAAAAGATGATAATGGCAGATTTGTAGTGCTATGGGGCTACCGGCAAGGGAGGTGGATTATACTAGCATGTATTTACATTCCTCCTAAAACTGCTATAATGGAGCTAAAGAAAATTCTGGAAGATATAATCAGTTTTCAGCAAGGAATATTGCTTATGTGGGGACTGGAATTTGAAGATGTGTCTTGGGGGCCCAGAAAGGAAAATATAACAAAGGAGGGTAGATTTTTGAAGAAATTTATGAAAATATTTGGCGTTGGAATTGGAAACTTACATATTATTCCCCAAGATATAAAAATAGGGCTGGGCTAGACAAAATTTACATTTCAGAGGAACATGTGCATTTAACTGAAGGTCTTGATATTCACCCAATAACTATTTCAGATCATGCACCAAAAATAACTAAAATAAAAGCACAGTGGTGTCAACTTCAGCCACCTCATGTGGAAGGTAGTCAGGTGGATATGAACACTAATTTTAACTCAGTTTAATTATAACATTTAATAAGAACAGCACAATTGTGTCACATATTATATTTAAAAACTGGGAACTAATAAACAATGATGTTCACCTTTTATGTAAACTATGTTTACATCCAAGAATAGTGTTCAGAATAGGATGTAATCTTAAGAACCTCTTGTAAAGCAGAAACAGAGGATTCAGTAAACAATCTGACATGCAGAGATGTGGAATGTGAAAATTTTGTAAGCACTTGGACATAGGGAGCCCTTTTGAAGTTAAGGGCAAAAGGTTTAAAGCAGGAGTGTCCAACCCGCGGCCCTCAGAGCTCTTCCATGCGGCCCGCGACCCTTAAATTTAAATTTAATTTTAATTTAACTTTTTTTCCGTGTGTTTACATGTCCGCATACTTTTGCTGTTCTGTGCATGCGCCAACTTTCGTTTTGTCACGTTTTTTCATACCAGCGTCGTTCCGCTGGTATGCGCATGCGCGAAAACACCGTTCAGTCATTTTTTATAGTTCTGGTAAAGCTGAAGGAAGGAACGAGATCGTGGAGAGAGGATTTATTTTATTTTGGAGTACACACTGACTACAGTTACACTACACAACATAGCAAAAGGTAAGGTAAGCAATTTTGTGAGTTTAATATGTAAATACTGACCAGTAGGTGTACAATACACGCTTTGATTAACTACAGTGCATTTAGCAATGAAACCGAGGAGTGAAAATTTTATAATGGTATATGTTTTAGCCTTAGCGGTAGTCACAAGATGGCAAGACATTGCAAAGTACAAAAAAAGTGGACCTTTTTTTTGTTGTTGTTACAATGAGGGCTTTATTTATTTTTCAGATTTTTTTTTTATTTAATTGGAAAAGTGTCTTAGAAGTGTGGTAGTTGGATTAACTATATATAATGCACTCTTCAGAAGTGTTGCCTTGCATAACTGTCAAGTTTTGAAGCTACCAACATTTGGTTCAGGATCCTTGCTGACAGTGAATTCAGTTACATTTCTTGACTCTGCTGATGTTTTAACATCCATGTGTTCTATGTTGCCAATTTCATATCCACTTTATATATTTTGTTCCTGTATTTTGATTCTTCTTTCTGTGCAGAACAGCATGTATGAAATTTTAACCCACTCTTCTGCCTGTTTGGTGAAATGTATATGCTTTATTTAAAAGCATTTCTTCAGTAGCAGGTTGTTTTACTGTAAAAGGGCTTGGATGCCATGCCCATAGGGCAACAGGAACTGCAGGGAGAATGTCTGCATTAATATTACCTGCAGAAATTGCCCTCGTAGTTACATAGGTGGTCCAAAATGCTGCTTTAGGAAACGAAGATGAGTGATTTAAGGAATTTCTGACATGCAAGGGGTATTACAAATACGAGTATAGGAGAATAGGAGCCCTCCACTTCCTGTAGCCTGCATACAGAATGCAAGCTGGGGTACCGTCTCTGGCACCGCTGAGAGACTGAATGCATGCAGATAGAACGGCTGTGTCTTCCATTGCGTGGGTCAGTGTTTGCAATGCAGTTCTGGATTTGCTTTTAAAATGTTATCTCTTCAAATTATTCAAATGTCTGAGGTTTGGGAAAAGCAATTTTAATATTATTTTCTGTTAGTATGAAGTTGCAGCCTGCACAAAGTGTATGCAGTACACAAGTTTTTATATAAAACATGCACCGATGAAGGTTTTCTGGGGCTACCTTAAATTAAAGCAGTAAAATGAGGCATACTATTGGCTCATTACTACCAGAAATTATTCTGCAGATCCAATATTTTCCATAGATTACCAAAAGTGTTTTTTATCATCTGATGGATATCACATAAAACAAACATCATCGTATATTCTGTAATATTTTTTTTTTTTTGTGTATAAATAAAGTTTGAAAGAGAACACTTTTTGAATGGCACAGGCTAATGTGTGATGTTTTCATCATCGGTATAAGTCTTAATGAAAAACTGGGCTCATATGGCATGCATGACATCTGGTTTACTCTTGAACCCCGTAAGTCATAATGGTTAATGCTCACTTCTCTGAAACTGTATTATAGCTGCATAATATAAAGAGAGCTAGTGCTACACTTCAGGAAGCCATCCACAATAGGGTATGCAAGGTAAAATGCTTGTTAATGATGGTGTGACATTCCCACAAACAATATACGTTTCTGAGTGTAGCGACCTATATCAGTTTTGTGTAGCACTAATTGCTTTGCTAAATGGAGAATCGACATGAATGTAGTCCATATCTAATCAACATTTTTCTTGGATTCCTCATACTTTCAATTGCACAGCTAGAGCTAAAGTTCAGTAGTTTACCAGTCAAAGGTACTTTTTAGGTTCAGCATAATTTTCTATTTTTTTCTTATGTACAGTCAGGAGGGACTTTATTTTATGTCTTTGAGTTTCAGAGTTCATATCCTTCAGAAAATGCATCCTAACTCAAATCCTGTTATTGCAACTTTCTAAGTTTATAAGAGCAGTTTTTAAACTTTGTCCTTTTGGGGCTTTTTCCACTTCATTTTATTTAGGCTTTACCAGATTTCTTGCCCTATCAGGTTTTGTGGTATGGGGTGGATGTTGGGGGGGGGGAGTGGTCATGATAGCTGGAAACAGCAACTGTATGTACAGTACAATAAACATGCTTCAGCTTTCTAGTCTCTGGGGAAAAAAAGATTATTTATTCTGTAAAATTATACACAGACCACAGGTTGGAGACCTTCTACAAGGGTTAGTTTTAGTATGTGTACCATATCCAACTACATGTCATGTAGTTACTGGTGAATTACAAGTAATTTCAGACGTACAGGAGTATTTTACTTTCCGAAAGTAAGTGAATCCAGACAGTGACTGCTTTGCATTTTTAAAGACTAAAAAAAACACCTTCTCCTAATTATGCTGCTTTGCCTCCAAACATGAAAAAAGTTAACTAAGCTGATTTATTTTAAAGTTATAGAAAAGAACATATAGCCAGGTACAACACAAATAGAGACAGCAATATTATACCTTTAAGAACTATTACTGTTAGCTTGCAAAGTGTACAAAAAATAATGTCTGGAGAATGTAACAATGCTGGATTTCTAAGCACTAGAACTGTAGATAGAATCTGCGACTGTCATGCAATGTGGCAGAGAGAAGAGGGGAAAGAATTACAGGGCTGATGGATTCAGGGAGCATGATTGTATTAGTTATAGTACACAGTATGTCTGTAAGCATAAAACAACTAGTAAAAAGAAAATGTATCATTTCCTGCAAGTGTTGTGTGTTTTTTGGTTGTATGGTTTGCATTGTTTTTCGGCATAATTGATACAACTACATTGTAAAGCTGTGCACAGTTTTCAGAAAATATTTTTGGACTTGGGTCTGGGAAGGTAATGTTGTGGAGTTTGTAGTGAAAATTTAAAACACCTCGATAATCAAACTTTTTCATGCATTATAGTAGTTGTGTCTTAAAAAAATCAAGGACTGCTTTCTTTGTGTAAAACAGGATATTTAAGCAAACTTGTCCTTACTTAACTTGTGAAGAGTGTGGCCAAAGCCAAAAAGTAAGCATCAGATTTCTTTTCTGTCCTGGCTAATTAGACTTACGATGATGGCAATGAATGTACTGTAACAGAAGGGGAGGGGGTGAAGAAATAAAGTAACCTCAAAGAAAAAGAAGAGTAGACAGTGGGAGACAGACACAAAACATTAATATTTTTTTCTAATACAGTGTTAACGGATAGATTTCTACTGTTTGTGGGAATTGTAAAGTTGGCCAAGCAATTTGAGTGTGATGCTTATGTTTCAGGTCGATATTGCAAACGTTTCTGATAGAGTACAAACAGTCTTTTTGGAGGGAAGGGGTTCTTGTCATTTGGACCACAACAATGTTCTGGGGATAGTTACTTTTATTTTATAACAAAATGTTTGTATTTGGCACGTAAATGTAGTTACACTAGGAAGAATTTTGGTACAGGACATAGAAAATGGAGGTAACAGATGAGAGTAATCAATGTGTGTGTCTGAATGACAATAAGAAAATAGCTGCAGGATAAAACTGAATTGTGGATAAATACAGAATACACTGTTATTTGGACCAATTTTAATTCCTGTCTGATAGTGGAGTAGAAAAGGAAAATACACAATTAGGAGATGTGAATGTTGTTGTAGTCACTAGTGTCTTTTGGCTTTTCCTGGTTAGGGGTCGCCACAGCGGAACTCCAGTCTGCTAAAGATTGGTAGTTGATTTTTACGTGCCGAGTTACCAGCCCTGACGCACAACCTTCAACGAAGGTACGCCCATTCACGCATGTCTCCACACTGAAGACGCTATAGCTGAGAATTGAACCAGACAGCAACACACAACCGCAGCACCACCACCACGGTCTAATTAGGAGGTGTGAATATTAGTCATTAATAAATATAAGCATATTACACAAGTGAAACAGTCTCTGCCAAAGTGACCCCACCAGCATATTACTACCCCTCCTCCCATTCTGCCCTAACTGAGGTGGGTTCATAGGTTCATAACTAGGCTATCTGCCCTAGGGCATTTATAAGCCTAGCCAGAATGTGTTTGGCTTTCACCACCCATTTTAAATTTATTTTGCTATGCCCTTTTTCGAGGTTAGTATACTGTGCCTCTGTCTAACAGTGACACAGAAATGATACCCGGGGTAAACCTACGATCGCCCATCCACTCATCAAGATTCCTCTTGAAGAGAGTCAATGAGGGACTCTGCCTAACCTGGACTGGGATTTTATTCCAGAGTGAAGGGAGCCTCTGGGTTATGAATTTGTCCCTCCAGCATGTCCTATTTATTTCAGTGCTGAGGTTCAAGTCTCTCGAGTGCGTAGCTCAATGGGATTTGGATTTTCTGAGGTGTAGCATGTCCATTAATTCCGGGTTGGACATGGCTTTATACATCAGGCACAGATTGCCTCTGAACAGGCGGTATGCCACTGAGTAGAGCTGGAGTTTCTTTAACCGGGCAGCATATGGCATCTGTTTGAGCCCTTTGATCCTCTTGGTGAGGTACTTTTGGGGTCTTTCCAATTGCTGCAGGTGTCAGGTAAGGTACATCCCAAAAGGGGCATTGTACTCAATTGTACTCAATTATAGGCCTGGTGAGGGTAAGATGCTACTCAAGGGCAGGGTCATACCGGCCTGGTCTACATGCTCAGAGAGTTCCTTTATGTCTCTTTTCATGTAGTCCAGGGAGGTACGTCTCAGGTCATTCACACCAGCATGGACAATGACTGAGTCATATTTGTACTTGCCTTGCAGTGACCTGAGTGCTTGTGTTATGTGGCGGATCCTAGCGCCCGACAGGCTGCTCACCGTGACCCTCTCCTTGTTCAGCCTGGTGAGCGGGACGTCAGTGTGCCTGATAATATTACAAGTGTATCAGGTGTGTTGTTTAGTCTTAAGGGCTGTGACTGCTCGGTACACTGGCTTTGTGAGATATGTGTTGCACGTGTTTTGTTTTGGGGTAGCAGTTGCTTGGGTGTCTGCTTTGGAGGTGTCTGCTGCTTAGGCAGATAAAATCTCAGGACATTTGCCATTTTTTTAATTTTTGTCAGGACACAACTTCCCAAAGAGGGACTGTCCCTCGCAAAGTGGGGACAGGTGGTAACCCTAATTGAACTATGCTGACTCATTTGTAAATTTACTTGGTAATTATACAGTCTGAATATTTCATTACAATATTTCAGTTTGTTATACTGTTCCATTGGTTATTCCTCAGTGCTCTCTATACTAGGCAAAATGACTCAAAAGAAAGGGGTGTTAAAATCTGTAGTCTAGTGAACGTCCATCAAACTAATATGAAACAGAGGTCAATATGTATATATATTGAGTGTGGCCTTTTCCAGTAGGTATCTGTCTGCATGTCTGTCTGTTAACTGACTATGTAAGCTAGTCTGTGAACATCTCAATGCATTCATGCTTGAAGTGTTTGAAGCATTCCTGAATTTCACAATTGCCTGTTGCAATTACTGAAGTAAGCATCATGAGTGCAAATTACATACAAAACAAGGCATTATGACAAAAAATACTTAAATAAAGAAACCAGCCACAATTAAAAGGTTTTTAAATATATTTAATAATAAACAATAAAAATAATAAGACAATATTCAATAACTCAATGAAAAAAGTGACACAGTTCAGAATTGCAGGAAATATGTTAAAAAAACATTGCAGGACAGTCTCAAAATACAGAAAACATCTACTAATCTTGCTATATTGCAATCTGTCCCTAAGAGAGGTTACTTATCTCTCAGAAATGTGCCTAAGGCCCCTGGCCTAAGCCCTGGAACTGGAAGTCATAAAACAGTAGTAAACAGTTTTACATTTGAAACCTGTCATTTTGTCTGTTTCCACACAAAAGAACTTCTGGCTGCAGTGTAGACATCCTGTCTTGTTGATGAGATAAACACAGTCGTAAAACAATTCACTTCATTTGTTAGCTAGCATTTAGCAAATAACTCCTTCTCTATCAATACAGACAGTTGTAAAACAATTCACTTCTGTTCTTAGTGTTGGCAAATTTAACTCTGTATGTTCCAACTTCTACCTTACAGCACACATCTGCATAGGTATATAGTTATTACATTATACACACATTTCTGTTCTTTCCCAGCAGGGTACACTGGTTACATTCTTGAAGCTCAGTACAGAACATACAGTTCAACACACACTTCTGCACCAATAGTTTAATATACACATATGTATAGTTTTTTTTTACATTTGTAAGACAAGCATAGGAAGCATATTAATATTCAAAAATGACACATAGAATTATGTACATTGTACACATCTAGCTGGGCTGGCAGCCTCACAACCGCTTTCCCCAAAACTTTGGCCCAAAAGGGATGATGATGCATTTGTTGGCATTCGGCTTGCGGTCATGTGTATGGCACCAGTCATTTGTTTGGGTGAGACCCTCTTATTCAGAATTGTTTTAAGTCAGTGATGTGAATTCTTTACTTTATTGCAAATTTGTTGGCTTAATTTTGTGGATTGTAATACTGTAGGGCTGCTAATGTTGACATTTTACCTACTTTGGACGGCTGGAGTGGTTTTCGCAGTGTGAATTGGTAGTACAGTAGTAGTGAATTAATGACAGTGTCAGTGTATGCCAGTTTTTTTCATTGCAAGTGAATGACTTTTCTTGGGTAGCATGCAAAGTACACAGTATTTAACTTGAAACTTGATGGTACAGCTCTGATTATGTCATTGAAAGCTGCCATTCTTGTAGCAGTAAGAAACTGTTGATTACATGCAGCTAACCATACATGTTCATAGCTCTATCACAGTCCATCTGAATTTCATGAATTATGAAGAACTTTTCAAAATGCCCAGTATTACTGGCACAGAGTACAGAGCAACAGTCACAGTAAATGTGATGTGCTTTATGCGTAATGGGTGTTTTGAAGACTAATGGCATTAGTACTACAAATGAAACAAAGTGCCTCACTGGCCCTCCTCATATGTAATCACAGTAAATGTGGTGTTGGTGATAGTCACCAAGGCCATTGATGAGGGAAAGGCAGTCCATACAGCCTACCTTGACCTTGCAAAAGCTTTCGACACAATACCCCACTCGGGTATTATAGAGAAACTTACCAGCTTAAATGTAAACCCATATGTCACAAGATGGGTTGCAAACTGGCTAAAGGACAGAACCCACAGGGTTAGAGTTGCTGGCGCCATGTCAGACTCCAAGCCGGTCACAAGTGGTGTCCCACAGGGCTCAGTCCTTGGCCCCCTGTTGTTCGGCATCTACTTCTCAGAAGTACAGGCAAACATAGGAGGACCATGGCTGACAAAGTTTGCAGATGACTGCAAACTGGGCGCCATAGTGGAAAGTACATCGGACACAGATATCCTTCAGAGGGTTCTCACGGAAACTGATAACTGGTGCCAGAGCCATGGCCTGAAGTTAAATGCCAAAAAATGTACAGTCATACCCTTCGGGAAAAACAAGGTAACCCCATGCTACCATATAGGTGGCAATCCATTAAGCACAGAAGAGGTTATCAGGGACTTGGGGACCCAGGTTGACAGTGGCCTTTCTTTTGAGACTCACATTGCTAAAGTGGTTAGAAAGACCTTCTACATTGCCCACCTGATCATGAAGGGATTCACATCCAGATCAAGTGAGGTCATTGTTCCTGTACTCTTCACTTTTCAGACCAATGATCGAGTACAATGCCCCATTCGGGATGTATCTCACCCGACACCTGCAGCAATTGTAGAGACCCCAAAAGTTCCTCACCAAAAGGATAAAGGGACTCCAAAATCTGTCATATGCTGCCAGACTGAAGAAACTCCAGCTCTATTTAGTCGCATACCGCCTGCTCAGAGGTGACCTGTGCCTGACATACAAGGCCATGTCCAACCCGGAATTAATGGACATGCTCCACCTCAAAAAATCCAAATCTACCAGATCCACTAGAGCAAGCGACTTAAACCTTAGCACGGATATAAATAGGACATGCTGGAGGGATAGATTTGTCACCCAGAGACTCCCTATGCTGTGGAATAAAATCCCAGTCCATGTGAGGCAGAGCACCTCGCTGGCTCTGTTCAAGAGAAATCTTGACCGGTGGATGGGAGATCGTAGGTTTACCCCGGGAATCATCTCTGTGTCACTGCTGGACAGAGGCACAACAAACTAATGGGCACAGTATTTTTTAACATAAGGGGTGGCGTAAGCCACAAAACTTTGGGCTAGGCTTATAAATGCCTTAGGGCAGATAGCCTAGTATAAACCTATGAACCTATAATCTGCCCAACCGGAACTGCAAATTCACCCCAGGGATATTTTTGTGTTATTTTGCAGATGTGAAATGATCCCTTGAACACCATTAACATATACTACTACAAGTATGGATAGTTTTAATTTTTATTTCCTTATTTTTTAATGTAAATTGTTAGCCATTGTTTTAAAAATTATATAACTAGGAATAAAGTAGTTAAGTTACTCCTTTTTTACTTTTCAGATGGCTTCTGCATCTGGTCAAACCAAAACCGTGAAACGCAAGATAGCAGATGAAAGAAGAGTCTTTCAGGAAAAATGGACTGATTCGACTTCTTTGTTGAATCACACAATAAAGCACTTTGTTTAGTGTGCAGAGAAGTGGTATCCGTTTTCAAGGACTACAATTTGAAAAGGCATTATATTCAAACGCACCCCAAATTAAGTGAATTGCAAGGAGTGTCCCGTAAACAGAAAATATCAGAATTAAAAAAAGTCTTACATTTCAACAACAGCTGTTTCGAAAATCAGCTACTCAACCGGATTCTTTACTGAAGGCAAGTTATGTTGTAGCAAATTTAATTGCGAAAAATCCAAGCCATTTGCCGATGGTGAATTTGTTAAAGAATGCCTTGAAAGTGTAGCAGACATAATTTGCCCTGAAAAAAAAATCAGAATTTTCTAAAATCAGTTTATCACACCAGACAATCGCAAGGCATGTGGAAGATATAGCCAAATCTATTGAAAATACGTTGGAATCTCGGTGTGCAACTTTCAAGTATTACTCCATAGCTTTGGATGACAGCACTGATGTTACAGATACGGCACAACTTGCCATATTTATTCGTGGTGTTGACAACGATTTCAATATTACTGAAGAACTGGCCTGTATGTTTCCACTGAAAGACACAACGAAGTCTGCTGATCTGTACAAGGCAGTAAAAGAAACACTGGCAAGATTTTCCTTGACCATCACAAACCTGTCTGGCATAGTAACTGACGGTGCTCCAGCTATGGTTGGAAAGAGGGAAGGACTAACAACACTGATGGAAGAAGATGCAAAACAGATCAGTAATGTGCATTTCATGAAGTACCACTGCATTATACATCAAGAAAATTTGTCTGCACAGGCTTTAAAAATCGAAAATGTTATGAATGTTGTTGTTAAAACAATAAATTTTATAAGATCCAGAGGATTAAATCACCGCCAGTTTCAGGAGTTTCTGACTACTTTGGAATCTACCTATGGAGACATCTTGTACTTTACTGCAGTGAGGTGGTTAAGTCGTGGGAAAATGCTGAAACGCTTCTATGACTTACGAGATGAAATAAAGTCCTTTATGGAGTTAAAAGGAAAGCCTGTACCTGAATTTGAAAGTGCAAGCTGGATGGCTGATTTAGCCTTCTTAGTAGACATCACTGCTCATTTAAACGACCTGAACTTGCGCCTCCAAGGGGAAAAAATCTATTAATAAATTACATGTTTCAAACAGTGACGGCATTTGAAATGAAACTGAAATTGTGGCACAGTCAGATTAAGAACAATAGCTTCATTCACTTTGCAACACTGTCTGAGCAAAGCCATGCAAATACTGAAAAATATGCGGCATTACTTAATAGTTTAGCACAGGAGTTTGAGAGCAGATTTCAAGATTTTAGAAAACACCAACAACAGTTCAGTATATTTGCTACTCCATTCTCAGTTGACATCGACATGTTGCCTGCAAACCTGCAACTGGAATGCATAGAATTGCAGTCAGATATGCAACTTAAAGAAAAATTTCTGCAAGCATCTTTATTTGACTTTTATAAGTTATACCTACCCAAAGAAAAATATCCATCACTTCACGAACATGCCCTGTTCATGACATCTCTGTTGGGGAGTACATACATTTGCGAGCAGTTTTTTTCTCGTATGAAGCATACAAAAAATAAAATCAGAACAAAAATTTCATCTGAGCATCTTGAAAATACTCTTCGCATCGCCACTACATCTATCAAACCCGATATAGACGCACTGGTATCAAAAAGACAAGCTCAGTCTTCACATTAAAAAGGTTATGCTCATAATGTTTGTCTACTACACAAAAGAACAATCCTGACTTGACAGCCTGAACCTCCTGATATGGACACTTAAGTATAACAAGAACTAGGACCAATAAGTTTGAATTCTGCAAAGGTCTGTGCCTGGCTGCACCCTTGTGAACTGGTTTCACGAATAAACATTGCCACTACTATTTTATTATAAATAAAATCAATTATTTGTTTAAATTTGAGAAATGCAGATTGGAGAGGCAACTGCAAAACAGCATGTGTGAGTTTACCTTGTGAAACTGGAGTGTGTTTTGGCATACTACCATGTTCTTTGTGTCTCCACAGTAAGTGGGTGAACCAAAGTTAAACGTGTTGTACCATCTCTGTTAGTGACAGTGAAACAAATGTAAAAATAAAAATTGTTCATTTTTTAAGAAGTAAAAGTCTCATCATTCCTGATATTGCCAGTGCCATATTTCAGGGACAGATTGCAAAGCTAGAAACAGAAGAATACATGAGCGCTTTGGACAACATACGGCCATTAAGGACATGATGGAAGACATGGAAACCAGCAAAATCACAGGTATGATCTCATACAAATTGAAAGGTTTGTACCTGTTAATTTTTTTTACAAATAAACTAAGATGTTAGATTTAACTGTTTTTTTTAATAATTAGAATGAGATATTGAATTTTAGGGCAAATATTATGCATTTATTAATTTATTTATTGTTCAAATTCACCTACAATACAGCCTGTGGGCTGACTTTGTATTAGTCTGCATAAACCTGGGGTCTTTTGCTCTTTAGTTTATGATGCGTTGTTTTGTTTTTTTTGCTCTTCAGTTAATGTGAGAGACCTTATTTTTTTTTTTTTTTTTTTTTGGTTTTCTGTTGAGTCAATGCGACCCTTGCAACTGAAAAGGTTGGACACCCCTGGTTTAAAGTAAAACAAAAATTTACTTGTAATTCAAAATGAGTGATATGGCTAGCTAAATGTCAGTTTTGCCCAATGTTTTACATAGGTAAGATGGACCATAGACACTTGTATGCAATTGAAAAGGGTAAAACTGACAATGCTTTAGCGAAGCATTCTGAGACAACAAAGGGGATTTTTTTTATATTTAGAGCAATAGATCAAGTACAGTTAGATCGGAGATGTGGACCAGTTTTGTTGCTTTTAGAGGAGCTAGAATTATATTGGCAATTGATGCTGGATGCCTTTAGTTATCCAGGTATAAATGAGGCATGTAGCATTACTTGCTTATTAAAATTAAAAAGTTTGAAAAGATGAAATGCTTTTTCAATAAATTATAGTTGATATTATAGTTGATGAAGTTTTTCTATTATTTTATATATATATTTTTAATGTGTGATTATTTACTGATAGTATATTTAGTTTACCTTTAAAATGTTTAATGGGTAAATGTTCTTTTAATTATTACGTCGTTCTTCTTGGTGTGCCAAGAACACAGATTGGTTGTTGTAAATCATGTGACAATCCAGTACGGTTTTTAAATGCAATGTTTTTTGTTAATATTGATATGTGAAGAAGTTTTTGTATCACAAAATGAAATGCGCTTCATTGAATACACTGTTCATACTCGCAGTTCGGTCTCTACATTTTTTTCAGTTACTACTTTGTTTGTGTTTTGTTTATCAGTTTGTTTTGTCTTAAGGCAACTGGAGGACCAAATAGTCTGAGTTTGTTTAGTCAGCAGCAGTACCAAATGGATTTACTGAACTTGATGGCTTTAATCAACATTCTAACTCAACGAGTGGACACTTTAGTGTCTCAGTTGGAGACGTTGGATGCTAACCAACAACCAAGACTTGCCTAAATCTCCAAATGGTTTACTATCTCAAGGTTCACTTAACCTTACACCCTCAGCCCATCCCTCAGCAGTTATATGTGTGGACCACGGAGATAACAACACGGTTAATTTGCCTCAACAATTACTGCAGAGGAATACCAAAATAAGAGATGGGGAAGTGAGGGCATCGAGTAATGATGAGTGAAGTGCTACATGGCTTACTGGAGCCCTGTCTTTATCCTATTGACTCAATAATACCACCAAACCTACTTTTGGATCCTTACAACCATTACAGGGGCAACCAGCTGGGAGCACAAGACTGGAACAGGTCAATAAACCAACGCTTGCAGAACACCTTAAAACTTTTAATCATAAATTGTTAAAACTTAAAAAACTTCAACTGGAAGTGTCATACTTCCATAAATGTTTACAGAAACACATCATGCCTAAAGGGTTACGTTCACATCAATATCCAAAGGGACTAATACCGGACTCTACTTTTCACCTAGAACTTCTTAGTTTGTTTGAGCAACAAAGTTTTGACCTGATGGAACTTATGATTAAACATTACACGATTTCTATTTCAGCATTGACAAAGGACATTTCTGAATTGGACAATGTTATAAAAACAGATATAGACTTTGTCAGATATAAGTATGATTACACTACGATTTTCTCTAGTTTTGATTTGCATATTGAGAAATTAAAGGGCATTAAACTTAAAAAACTACGGCAGGATTGTTTAGCCTATCATCAAGGCACAGCATATCTACTACACCCACCATCTCAAGTTTGGTCAGCAACAAGCCCTTATAGGGAGAATAGTAGTGTGACTTATCAGTTGAATGTAGAAACTAGTTCAAGAGAAGAAAATTTTGTAGTTCAAAGTGCAGTAAATAATAACAAGGTTACCGATAATTTAAAGAGGAGTGAGCATATTCGTAACTCACATAATAACAGCAACTATGCCAATGAACAGTTAAGAAATAATAGTAATCAAAATTTTTACACTGCCAAGCAAGCAGGGGCTGTTCTGAAACAGAAATCCAGGAACAAACAGTGCTATAACAAGTGCAAACGGTAGCCATTGAGTTAGAGAATTGCAACATTATAACAAATAGTACTGGGGATTTTAAAATATTTAATTACTCATCATGTACTGTTGATCCAATTCTAGTGGACCTATTGGCTAAGGGTAAAACATTTATACTGAGCCAACAGGTAAATGTAGCAAGAGCTATTATGGACCTAAAACATTTTGTTAATAAGCTAAACTTATCAGTATTGTTGGGTAACAATTTATATGTGGATAATAGATTTAAGATTTCCAGCACATACAATCCACCCCTACATCCAGTGCTAAACCTTTTTGAAAGAATGTGTGAACTAGATTTTAGACAAATGTCCAATTTTGCACATATAGTTGGGAATGTACCATACAGGAATAATGTTACAATAGAGGAATAGCAGGCAATGAATCAGCTGAGATTTTCTAAGGTTAGAGTAACAAAACCTGATATGGGTGGAGGTTTGGCAATTTTTGATCAAGCTGATTACATACAATGGATGAAAGAAGTTTTAGAGAATGATGCTTACTTGAAAGTTTCACTGAATGAGTTGAATGTACAACAAAATCATATTAAGGGATACTTGAATGATTTATTTATAAAGGCTAAAATTAATGTGGAGTTATATAATTACATGACCATGCCATTCCCAAAGGTACCTATTTTATTTGGCATCCCCAAGGTTTATAAAAACCTTACAAACCCACCAATGAGACCCCTTACTGATGGTCGAGGTTCAATTTTGTACCCTTGTGCAAAAGTAGTGGAATCGATATTGCAGAAATATTTACAACTCGTACACCAAATATGCAAAGATTCTTGGACATTTCTGTAGAAAATTAATAATTTGGGTTTTAATGTACAATACAACTTTGTAATCATAGATGTTAGGGATCGCTATACCTCCATTCCACATCAGGAAGGAGTTGAGTGGGTTAGCCTAATGTTAAAACTAGAAGGGGCGAGATACTTGGGGATTTCCTTGATAGAAGAATTACTTGAGATAATACTTACCAACAATTTTTTTTTTATTTTTGACCAAGAATACTATCTCCAAAAAATAGGGATTGCCATGGGCTCTCCATGTTGTGCTAGCCTAGCCAACCTTGTGATGGCTTATTGGAAAAGAGAGTATATTTTTAAGAACCCAAACCACATGGAGAAGCTAATTTTTTATATGCGTTACCTCGATGTCATCTTTATCTTGTTAAAGGGAAACTTTGAGCAAACAACTGCATTAGTAAGTTATCTGAACAACACAACTAACTTTCCTGAATTTTCCTTTCAGTTTAATGAGAAAGAAATAGATTACTTAGATATTAAATTGAGCAAAGATTTCAACAACAAGAGATATGTGCCTAGGATATTTAGAAAGAGTACTTATTTCTAACTCTTTCTTACATTTCTCTAGTTGCCACCCTTTCACACAAAAGTGCGCCATATTAAAAGGTCAATTAATTAGAGCAGCGAAAATAGTCTCTTTAGATTCGGATTTTATAGACGAATGTGAATGTTTAAGTAACATGTTTAGAGGATGAGGTTACCCCATCAAGTTAATAGAAGCTTTAGTAAAGGAAGTCCGATATAAAAGGGCAAATGGTATAATTTTACTGATCCTGCAAAGTTCACTAGTCCAGGATGAGACACACGACAGTCCTGACTGCTTATTACCGTGGGGTCAGTTTCAGCCACCTCATCTGGAAATTAGTCAGATGGATATGAACACTAATTTTAATCTCAGTTTAATTACAACATTTAATAAGAACAGCAACATTGTGTCACATATTATATTAAAATTGGGAATTAATAAACAATGATGTTCACCTTTTAGGTAAACTAGGGTTACGTCCAAGAATAGTGTTCAGAAGAGGATGTAATCTTAAGAAACTCTTGGAAAGCAGAAACAGAGGGTTCAGTAAACAATCTGGCATGCAAAGATGTGGTTTGTGCAAATTTTGTAAGCACATGAACATACGGAGCACATTTGAAGTGAAGGGCAGAAGGTTTAAAGAAAAACAAAAATTTACTTGTAATTCAAAATTAGTGATATATCTAGCTAAATGTCAATTTTGTAACCACACTGCAAAAGGTCGAACACCAAGCACATAAAAAACTGAGTCCGGTACAATAAAGGCTGTCCAATAATCCAAAGGTTGCAGGCAAACAAACGTAAAATAGAATATACAATGCAATTCTAATCTCCTTGTTTTCATAAATGTAAGAACATTGTGCGCATCTAACACATTTGTAGGTTCCATGTTTCCTATAGCAATTGAATTGTTACTAGGAAGGATTCATTACTTGAGTGGGCAATTAACTAATTAATTAAATAATTTAATGACACAGGTAGAATATAAAAGAGAACCAATTTTGTACCATTTTATTCTGATGAAGTCTCCGGTTGTGGAGACGAAAGCACTTAATTCACGCTGTCTGGGATTTACGTATATTTGTGTTTAATTTTTGGACAATAAAAGTATATTCTATTTTACGTTTGTTTGCCTGCAACCTTTGGATTATTGGACAGCCTTTATTGTACCAGACTCAGTTTTTTAAATGTCAATTTTGCCCAATGTTTTACATAGGTAAGATGGACCATAGGCTCCGTAAAAGAGTATATGAACACTTGTATGCAGTTGAAAAGGATAAAACTGACAATGCTTCAGTGAAGCATTCTGAGACGACAAGGGGACATTTTTTTAAATTTAGAGCAATAGATCAAGTACAGTTAGATGGGAGATGTGGACTAGTTTCATTACTTTTAGAAGAGCTAGAATTATATTGGCAATTGATGCTGGATGCCTTTAGTTATCCAGGTATAAACGAGGCATGTAGCTTTACTTGCTTATTAAAATTAAAAAGTTTGAAAAGATGAAATACTTTTTCGATAAATTATAGTTGATGAAGTTTTTCTATTATTGTTTATATATATTTTTAATGTGTGATTATTTACTGATAGTATATTTAGTTTATCTTTAAAATGTTTAATGGGTATGTTCTTTTAATTATTACGTCGTTCTTCATGGTGTGCCAAGAGAACACAGATTGGTTTTTGTAAACCATGTGACAATCCAGTACGGTTTGTAAATGCAATGTTTTTTGTTAATATTGATATCTGAAGAAGTTTTTGTATCACAAAATGAAAAGTGCTTCATTAAATACACTGTTCTTACTCACAGTTTGGTCTCTACATTTTTTTCAGTTACTAGTTTGTTGTTCATGTTTTGTTTATCAACTAAAATAAAAGTACTGGGTAATGAAATAAAAATGAGACATTGGCACTTTTCCACCTATCTGTTGAAAGGGGAGGATTTTAAGGAATGGATAGTGGAGATTATTCAGAGCTGTTATAGAGGATAGAAATTTCTTCTGAAAATATAGCTAGAGAATGGGATAAAATTAAGGCGGAGTTTAAAAATAGGGTAGAAATAAAAGAAAGGGAGCTATGGTTAAGAAGTAATAAGAATTATTTAGAGGGACTAACAAATGTTAAAGTATTGCAGAATAGGGGGAATCTCTTAGAACAAGATCATCAACTGCAGAATACTAAGCAGAAAATAAGGGATTACCCTGATAATATGCACAAGCTTAGAAAGACTGCTATTAAGCAACTGTTTTTTGATGATAACACTAGAGCACAAAACCTTATAGCACAATGACTCATGCAACAGAAAGTCACCAAACTTAGGGAGCCTATAACAAGGAAGGTAATGAGAGATCCTTTAGAGGTATTAGAAATATTTCATAAATACTATGAGAGTCTCTATAAAGCAGAGCAAAATGAAAATCAAGAAAAGATACAAATGGAAATGTTTATGGAAGAATTAAATATGCCAAGGTTGGAGGTAGAAGAGGCCCAGTTACTAATGGTTAGGATAGGAGGAGATGAGATAATTATGTATAACCAATCTACAGGAAAATCCCCAAGAATAGATGGTATTCCTATCGAAGTTTGGAAGTCAGGAGGAAAAAACTGACAAAGATCTAGGAGTTTTTGTTTAACAGTATCGTAACAGGAGAAGTACCACTGTCCTGGAAGAAAGCAGTGGTAGCTGCAATACCTAAAAAAGGGTAAAGATCCTTCAGATCCAGGTAACCGGTCTACAGCAGATGCCATCTCTCTAGCACTCCATCTATTGCTGGAACACCTTGAGAATAAAAACACCTATGCGAGGGTACTATTCATTGACTTCATCTCTGCTTTTAACACAGTCATCCCTCTTCATCTGGTAATGAAGCTACTCCAACTAGGTGTCAACACTCCACTTTGTAACTGGATTCTTGACTTTCTCACAGACAGACCTCAGAAAGTGTGTGTAGGAAATAACACCTCAGATAGCATCACTCTTAACATTGGAGTTCCACAAGGATCTGTATTAAGTCCCTTGCTGTTCACCCTGTTAATACGCAATTGTACAGCCAGGTAGAAGACAAATCACATCATCAAGTTTGATGATGATACAATGGTGGTGGGCCTCATCAGTAATGATGATGAAACAGCGTATAGAGATGAGGTGAAACAACTGATTATCTGGTGTGCAAATAATAACTTAGCACTAAATGTGAACAAGATAAAAGTGATAATTGTGGACTACAGGAAAAATCGCAAGGAACATTCTCCCCTCACCATCAATGGGGAAACAGTGGAAAGAGTGAAAAGCATGAAGTTTCTGGGAGTGCACACTGATGAGGACTTGTTTTGGAATACAAATGCCATAGTCAAGAAAGTGCACCAGAGATTGTACTTTTTAAGAAGACTGAGGAGAGTGAATCTCTCATTGACAGTTCTCCCTACCTTCTACAGAGGTACTATAGAAAGCATCCTGACAAACAGCCTCATAGTATGGTATGGAAGCTGCTCTACCTCTGAGTGAAATCCCTCCAGAGAGTGGTGAAGGCAGCCAAGAGGATCATTAAGACCACCTTACCACCTGTCCATGACTTGTCCTTATCCAGATGTCTCAGCAGAGCCAGAGGAATAATTAAAGACTGCACTCACCCTGCTTACAGACTGTTCCTGCATCTATCATCTGGAAAGCTTTACCTGAAGCATACATTGCAGAACTATGAGATTTAGAAGAAGCTTCTTCCCAAATGTCATCAGGCTGCTGAACTCTAGTAACCACTACACTCCATGATGTCCAACTCGGTCAGTAGAAGCGGTCACAAATTGTACATTAACCTGGTTACCAGTCTCATCTAATACTTAGTGTAATATTCACCATGACTTTAACTTAATACTATAAGGTCCATAGTGCAATACTCTAATGTTCATAGTGCAATATTCAAATCTCTTTCTGTGCAAGGATCAAAGCAATGTCTTAACCAAGTACCTGTACAATACTAAAGTCTCATGCAAGTAAGTGTTCAGTTCAAAGTGTTAAAATGTGTATTAGTCTGTCTACCTGCATGTCTGTGATGTAATAACTAGGTATGGATCAATTTGGTTTTGTGGAGGGGAGGCAAACATTTGACATCATTAACAGTGCATTGATGTTCCAAAGGGAAGCAGAATGTAAGACAATACCATTGTTGTTGATGGGTCTTGATGCAGAGAAAGCATTTGACAGAGTGGGCTGGGACTTTATGAGCAGGGCAATGGAAGCATTTGCATTTCCTGAAAAAAATTATAAGGTTGATTAGAAGGATATATGAGGAATCTGAGGCAAAAGGTAAAGTGGGTGGGGTCCTCTCTGATAATTTCTGCTTGATCAGAGGAACCAGGCAGGGGTGCCCTCTTTCCCCTTTATTGTTTGCATTATATTTAGAACCATTGGCAAAGAAAATAAGGGACTCAGAAATTCAAGGATACAATTGGTATGGTAGCCAAGAAAAGCTGGATTTATTTGCAGATGATATTATTTTATACCTGACAAAACCAGAAAAAGACATCACAGTGCTGTGGAACATTTTGAGACAGTTTCAGATATTTTTGGGATACAAAATTAATGAAGCTAAAACAAATGCAATAGTGGTAAATTATGTAACTACACATGAACTGGTTCAGAAATACCCATATTTATGAGGGCATGATAAAATGAAGTATTTAGGAGTATGGATTAAAATTATTCTAGTGTGGCAACTAAGGATATGTGAATTGGGACTAAACAAAAGATACTACAAAAACTGAGAAAATGGAAGCTTTGTTATATGGATATGGATAGTAAGATACAAGAAGTTAAAATGTTTTAGTCCCTTTAGTATTATACATAGGTCAGGTATATTTTTATCAGCCTGAGGAGAAGTTGTGGGTAGCAATTAACAAAGAGCTGAAGGACTTTATCTGAGAGGGGAAGACAGCAGGAGTTAAGTGGGATAAGTTGATTCTTCCAGTAGAACAGGGCAGATTGGGATTTCCCAATTTGATGGGGTATTTCAGAGGTACACAGTTAAGACTTATATACATGGCACAAGCAGAACACTGTAATTCAAAGTGGAAAGGAATAATGATGAAATGGGGGGAAGCTCAAGAAACAAGGGGAGACTGGGATTTTGGATGCTAGTCTTTAAGGAGAATAACAACAATCATAGAGAATATTATATCCATAAAATAACAGAAAGTATTCTAAGAACTAAACCAACATGGAAACTGAAAAAGGAGATTCTTCCAATGAGTATGACTGCAATTAGGGATACGGACAATATGTAAGAGGGGCCTGCAATTTATTGAAAAATAACTGGCAAAAGAACCACAGTATTTGGAGCAAATAACTAAAGAGGGAAAGATGACAGAATGGGAAGATGCCAATAATTTATATGGACTGCAGGTTAGAGATTGCCTTCCCTATCAGGGATTGATATCAGAGTATAGGCAAATAGAAAGAAATAGGGGAGTTCTAAATGTAAGACCATCAATGGTAGCGTTTTAATAGAATCTAGAACAACAGCTGCCATTAAAAAAGGAATAATTAGTAGAACATATAAAATATTGCATGATAACTATAAGAATCAATCAGAGGAGGTTAGAAAGGATTGGGAAGAGAGACTGGATAAGCAGTTCACAAAGAAACAATGGAAGGATATATATATATATGTGTGTGCGTGTGTGTCTCCCAAATATGCAACAAAATTTAGAAGATTTAGGATTTTTGCCTGGAAATGTTTACATAGATATTTTTATACCCTGAGTAGACTCCAGAGATTTCTTCCTCAGGCAGACAACAAATGTTGGATGTGTGAAGGGGAAGAAAGATGTAATTGGGAACATATTTTCTGGGAGTGCTGTGAATTGGCAGACTTTAAGGATTCCTTGTGGGATGTACTGTCAGAGATGCTGTGTGGGTAGATTGGTCTAATGAGGGAGATGATTTTTCTGATCTATGATATGGAATCAGAATTGCCTAGACATGGTAAGGTCTTGCTGTGTCTAATAAAGGTGGCTGCCAAAACAGCAATTACTAGAAAATGGAAATCAAAATCTAAACCAGCTATACTGGAAGTAGTGAATATAGTAATAGAGATAAACCAACTGGAAATGAGAGCTTTAGAAAAGGGTAGGAGCAAACTACATATGAAAAACTGGGAATTGTGGGAACAATACATATAAGGGAAGGAAGATGTTTAAAAGGCAGCAGGACTTAAATAAGCTATGACATGTTTGATTGAGAAAGATTGGGTAGATTATAAGTGATGCATAATGTTTGCAACTGGGAGCATGTGCCAGTGTGGTTTGTGATGTAAAATGCTTGCAACTAGGATTGTGTCAGTGTGGTTTGTTTTCATTATATAAATGTATGATTGCCTATGTAGTAAGTGATGGTTTAATAAAGATGTTTCTTGTTTAAAAAAGGCAGGATTTGAATAATTTATGTAATATTGCTTAGGTTATATGATATATAGCAATACATGTGAAGTATAACGTTTGTTATGTTAATATAGTTTGATTACTTTTATAGGAATGTAAATTTGCCTATGTCACAAGTGATAATTCAATAAAGGTGTTTGAAAAAAAAGGTACTAGCATTTATTTTGATAAAAAGGGAGATATACTGTTACATTTTGAGGCTGCTACAGGACTAGAGACTTTTTTGGGAGACTGATAAAAAATACATTATGTCCAAGACTTTTTATCGTGAAACACAAAAGAAAGTGCATATACAATTTTGAACAGAGAATGGCAGAGAAACTGTTAAAAAAGCATTTATTAAAGAACTTCTATAAAGAGGTTAAAAGTATTTCAAATGTATTGTATAACAGAAGATTAAGGACTGGGGTTGGAATTGTAATGTTATACTGAAAATAGAAAATGAAAGAATAATGCATATTTCAAGTATGATTAATTTTGCAGAGAATACAGTTGTAAAATATTGAGGGCAACCAAATCCATGTTTTTTGTGTGTGGAAAAGAAGGATATTGTGTGGGTAATTGTGATAAAAAGAAATGTTTTATATATGGGGGATTTGAACATAATACAAAAAATGTGGAATGTGATGATATAAATGTAAACAGACAGGCATCTACGGGTGGATTGTAAAAAAGAACAAACAGAAAAATATGTTTAGAAGAAAATGCACATAATCATGAAAGGAGCAAGGAAAAAAAGTCAAATAATGATATACAAGATTCAGAAAAAAAGAAAAATGAAAGTGAATTAGAAACGGAGTCAGAAGTTAGTGATGAGGGGACACTGATTGGAAGGTAGTCAAAAAGAAAACTCTACTGGAAAAAGAGAGAAGGATAGAACAGAAAATTTCAAGGATTAGAATTAAAAGTGAAAAAGAAAGGAAATACATAAAAATACATAATTTTATATAGACTTAGAAGAAGAGAAGCAAATAATCTTAGAATTTTAGCAGTTAATGTGAATAATATAAAAACGTTTAGTAAAAGAATTGGAGTATTAGAGAGGTAATATAAAGTAGATATTATATTAGAAAATATTAGAGGTTTAACAAAGAAAGATTGCAAACAGAAAACTTATGGCGAGAAGGTATAATTTGGAATTTAGGAGAACAAACTTATTCAGGAATAGTAGTATTATGAAGTACAACAATTTTACTGTTAGATTTCACTTTTAAGATTAGGACGATTATCACTAGTAGGCTTAATGTGGGAAAAGTCTATTGAATTATATAGCAGTATGCATACGTATCATATAAAGAAACATTATTATGACACATCTTCTGTAAGCTTGCAATCTCCAACCTAGGCACAGTACTTCAGTTTCTGATGCCCCTTTGGTTGGGCATGTGATGCGGCTCCTACTCTAAAGGAATGAGCTGTTAACTTGCTATTGTCAAGACCCAGCCTTGCTATGGCTTTTCAGGAGTGTCCTGACTAGGTAACTAGATAAGGAAGTCCAATCTCTGACACTAGAATGGTGCTTCACTACTCTGAAGCATCACTTGGTATTTCTTACACCATCTGACTATATCCCACCCTGTATCCTTTGGTGGCTCAAGCTTCTGCCATACTCCTTTTCCTAACTGATCCATTTTGCTTTTCCTCACATGAACCCCTACCCTGTCAGCCTCTAGGTTAATATCACTGAGCTCTAAAACCCATGGAAGGTTGTCTTTCTTACTGCACTATCTCAGATACTTGGAACATGCCACAAAATGCTATAAAGTATGCTGTCCAAAACAGCTACAGTGTATATTCCAAATTATACACCACCCTAATAACTCCCAGGGCCATGCAAAACTACTCTGCCTGATGAGTTGATGCAAATCTGCTCTCATATCCATTCTTGCACAACACTGGAACATCTTTCTAATTACAAATGCTTGCGTGGTGTCCTGCCACCCTCGCACCCTTTGGTACCAACTAATTAATGCCACACGTGTGTACCAGCACTGCACCTAGATATACTCAACTTTTTAAAACTAAAAATGTAACTTAATAGCTGTGGCAAAGGCAGACACTGGCCATTTTACTTGCCAGCCTGCATCAGCCCTTGTTTCTATAAAAAGGATAATACATTTCCTGCACAGTACATGTGTACTTGGATGCAGTGCTTTCTCTTTCATGCCTCGTATCCATTTTCATCAGGTTCCAAAGGTGTTGTGGAATCCTGTAAGGCTTTGACTCTGCTGCTGGCACCAATTGCCTGAACCTGTCCCACTAAAAATGAGAAAGTGAGTCAGCAATAGCATTCTCCCTCATTGAACATGCTGTGCCCTTAATGTTGTGCTGCCTGCATTTCAGTACAAACTGGTTTTTTTTGGTTTCGGCTTTTTCCAATTGGTTCTATTTTTAATCAGTCCTTATTCTCAAGCATCTCCCATTCTTTGTACATTTCCCCTTCCTACGCTATACCCCCCTTTTTTACTGTAAATGTGTGCATGTACTTTTTCCTTTTTTGAAACATTTGTTTGACTGCAACAATTATGTTAACATCCATGTAACTGTAGTTTCCTGTATATATGGCTAGGCTTACAAATACCCCAGGGCAGATAGCCTAGTACTAAACTATGAAACTATATGTATTATATTTTACCTCTATCTATATGTACAGTTTCCTATATTCATGTATTTTATATGTTAATGCCATCCTGATGTAGCATTTTTGGCTTTGTTAATGCATAACCCAGTCTGAGCCTGACTTTGGTTATTTGTGATCAGTGGTCTACTCTGGTAAATAGGTATAAACCCAATATAATAAAATAAATAAAACCCTGTAACTTCTTGCCCTATCTTGCTAGCTCCCACATGTGCTTAAATGGCTAGCTGACTATTCTCATATTGTGCCCCTAACCATACTGTGCTTTTCCTGCAACTCTCATCCTGATGTGTACTGCCCAGCTAGATAGATGCCAGACTTGCTCATTACCATTCCTTAAATCGGTACTCTGCCAACCATTTCCCATTCAAATACCCCCCAAAAATCTGATGCCACCTGTTATCTCTGTAAATTGTTAAATCAGTAATTCTACATGATAAATGGCATAGTAATTCATGTTATCTTGTTCCTAGTGTAGCACTACCTATATTCCATTAATAAAGGATCTATTGTACTTACCCTCTGAAACTTGTTAAAGAAAAACTCCACTCTCTCCTACAGTTTAACTCAATCCTTAGGTTGCTTTTCTCCCTACAGTAGAGTTCCAGTATTGTGTAGGTACCAGAAACCTGTATGAAGGGGAAGCATGGCCGAGATGGTGAGCAGTTAACAGCACTGTTTTTTAGCTCTGCTTCATTTAACATCTGACAGGATTTTTCCTAAATATCTAAAACAGAATGTTTCAAAACTTGAAGGATTTATAGTTAAACAACTGCTGAAAGACTTCTGCAAAAAAATATTTTTTAAGCATTTTAATTGCTTTGTCCTGTCAAGAAAACTAGAAAGAACTGTCTTAGACTGAGCCACTCTAATCCCAGTGTACAGGACAGTACAATGAAAAGAAACATACAGTCTATACTAAGTAACATCAATGAGTTGTCCATAAAGATAGATAAATTATAAAGCAAAATGGACAATTTTAAAGAGGAATGTAAAAAAACAAGTTGAAGTGAGGCTCTTAAACAACAGTCATCACAAATCAAGTATAGAAAAGGCAATGTCTGATTTTGAAGGAAGAATACTTGAATTAATAATAATTGAATAATACTGAATTTCTTCTGAAACAAAAACTTAATCTGGGATAAAATAGAAGACTTACAGAACAGATCCAGAAGGAACATCATGATTTATGGAATTCCTGAAAAAGAAGAGGGAGACAGTATGATTCAATTCCTTAATATCTGGCTGCCTAAAACTTTGAGCCTGCCTGAAGCTTTTTCCTTTGGTATTGAAAGGGCTCATAGATCACTTTCCAACACATCTTTAAAAAAAACACCTTCACCAGAGTCAGCAATCTAAGACGTTTCTCAAGTCAAGATAATGATTTAATCTTAAAAGCTGCATGGACTAATTACCCAGTTAAAAATTAAAGAAAATATTATAAGATTTGATAATGATCATTCAACATTAGTCATGTCAAAAGAAAAGCATGTGTGCCACTTGTTAAGTGTAAAGAAAAACAATATTAAAGCACAAGGGACTTCAGACAAGGCTCACCTTCTTGGAAAAATAGCTTTAGAATGATGCAGCAGAAAGGAAAGCTTATAGAAACGTTTTTCATGCAATAAGCAGGTCCTAATTGAAAGCAGAATACTGATTTAATCAACACACATGATTAAAATGATGAATAAGGAAAAACATCAAAATACGTATGAGACCCTTTTCTTGTACTTTCCTTATGTAAAATGCAATAACGAAACCCATAAGATACAAGTGCAACATAAGTCACTTAAGAAAAACAGGCTATCGTTCTCCTAGTGGACTGGTCTGGTTCCCGGTGGTGTGCTACAGCCATAAATGTTTAAATAAAGTGCTGTTACAGTCTGTAGATAGACTGTTATGCAGGTTCTTTTTAAACAATAATGGTTGGAAGCCATTCCTGCTCACTAATGTAAAGCAAGTTATCACCCCCACCCCAATCTCTCACTCGAACAGAGGTTCTACTTGAGAACTTTCAGGACTTATCTCTACACTCTCCCACTTGCGTGGAGTATGTGCAGTACATAAATATTTCTTGCTGTGTTTATCTTTGGTGTTTGTAAGACTGGCTGTACACCCCTGAACCAGACATTGCCTCCCCTCTCCCAGACATTCCTGTAACCCACACAGCTTACAGCTTCTCACAACTTTATTTGTCCTCCTCACTGACCTTACTTTTCAACTCTGTACTTATTATTTTACTGATTTTCCCTAGCTTTCCCCACTAACTTCTCCCCCTAACCTTTTCAGACTCAGTCTACTTTGTCCTACACACCTAGTATCACTCTTTATATCTGCCCTGCTTTGCTAGCCTGTTTTATCACTGAACCTCTTTACTCTCCTCTTTAGACCATTATGACAGCTTACCCAGCTCTTTTTCTGCATCACACATTGTTTTTATAATCTGGCTATCTGCTGTATTCGGGCCATTTGTTGAACATTATCTCCTTGTGCTACTCCTCCATAATGTAATTCATGTTTTACTCTATCCATCCCTACCCATAATTCCTTGTGGGATATAAATCCCTTTCCTTGTGTCCTGCGCCATCCTTTATCACTATTAGTTCTCCTTGTGCTAACGTGCTGTTACAGTCTGTAGATAGGGACTGTTATACAGGGTTCTTTTTTAACAATAATGGTATATTTTCCCTACATTGTTTGTTCTATGTTACTGTATTTTTTCTCTGCACATTTTCATGATGTAATGTATCTTGAAACTGTTATCTACTGATTGCTGATGACCAGACTTGGAAGACAACCTGTTGTATTAATTAGTAGTTAGCAGCATTTTTGTTAGGTTTTATCCTAACGAAGGTTTGTCACTTTATCTTGCCGTTGTACTATTCACTTATTTAAATGCCTGCTTTTTTTCTTGTATTTTCTGCATTTAACATTCCTGACACCTATGTCCTTCTGTATTGCACCTATATGTACTTATCTAACTTCTCCCCTAACCTTTTCAGACTCGGTCTCCTTTGTCTTGCACACCTAGTCTCACCCTTTGTATCTGCCCTGCTTTGCTAGCCTGTTCTCTCACTGAACCTCTTTACTCTCCTCTTTAGACCATTACAACAGCTTACCCAGCTCTTTTGCTGCATTACACATTGTTTTTCCACACACTGTTTTTCCTTTTTTCACACATTGTTTTTCTAATCTGGCTATCTGCTGTATTCGGGCCTACCCTGCTCCGTTCGCCCTCGCTATGCTCGGGCTCACTTCCCTCCCCAGCTCTACTCCCATTCCCACCCACACCATATCAATTTCCTTTATAGCTGAACACCACAACCACACTTCCTCTCACTCTCACTTCCTGTTCTGTTGCTCCAATAGAAACTTACTCCTCCCACTAGTACCCTCCCCTTATAATATACTAAAATTACCTTTCTTCCTGCTCTCTATCCAATCTAAACATACTTCTCCTATTTAGCATTACCCTTACCCACTCCTACACTGATTTCTTCTTCTTATAATCCTAAACTTTCTTTATCTCTCCCGCCTTCCTCCTCCTTAACTTCTTACACTTACTTTATCACTTCCATTTCTATTACATCCACCTTTACACTCTCCCTCAAGCTTACCCTCCTCTCTTCACTCCATCTTAGTTATCCTATTACTTCTACTCACATCTTACTACTTTGCACACTATCATGACCACTTCTGCCCTCTCCCCTCCCCTTATTACTATTCCTCCTTCTACTGTTCTCTTTTCATTTGACTTCTTTCCACATTCATCTCACTCTCTATCCTAATTCCCCTACTGCCTCTTACCACACTACTCACTCCAATACTCACCACTTCTTCACTATATCACTCTCACTCTTTTCCTTGTCCAAATTTCACTTACCAAAAATTAAACTACCTCCCACAACTCCCACACCTAATCTTGAAAAACTGAAATTACCTAACCTATATTCACTCATATCCTATCTCTCTCACTCTTCTTACACTCTCCTAATCTCTGGTGACATTCACCCAAACCCTGGCCCTCAGGCTAAGCAGACTGATCCTTCCACAACCACACACACTCCCCTACACACTGGTAAGTATCTTCCTATGCATCTATCTTTCCTCTCCATCAATATCCATAGTATCCTGAACAAAATTACAGAATTTCACACTTTGATTACTCAGTACTCTCCTGCCATAGTCATTCTTTCAGAGACCTGGCTCAAACCTCATATGTCTGACAAAGAATTTCTCCCCCAAGATACAACATTCTTCATCTAGACAGAACCCATAAGAAAGGAGGTGGAGCTGCTATTCTGTATTCCAACTTCCTAACTCTAACTCTCCTACCTAATCCATCTCCCTCCTTATTCCCTGCTGAGCTTCTTATAGCCAACTTTAAACCAAATCCTCACAAGACCATAACAGTTGATGCCTTCTATATACCACCTGGTGACAATATACCTATACTAGAGCAGATTCTTAACTGGTTATCTGACCATATCTCCAACAAAACCATTATATTGGGTGATGTTAATATTAATTGGCTTACCCTCACTAGTAACTCAACTTCTGCTAGCATCAACCTATATGGTTTCACCCAGCTCATCTCTTCTCCTACATTCCTTAACAAGTCCACTAACTATAGCTCTATCATTGACTGGATTATTGTTACCAATCCCAACCTCTACTCTCATACTGCTACATTACCTGACTCTATCAGTGATCACTGCCCCATACAAACCCACAGAATCCCCCCCTCACATCCCCAAACCTCACAAATACAAAGACGTTCAAAAACTATCCACTTTTAACCCTGACACATTTAATCTCATCCTCTCTAAAATTAACTGGACCTCACTCTACATTACCCCTAGATGATGCTATCGCTTTCTTTAACTACACTTTTCTTAACATTCTTAACTCTCTTGCCCCTTTACGTGCTGTCAGAGTCAAATCTTATAACTCTCCCTGGCTATCACATACAGCTTGTACTCTCATGCACAAAAGAGACTCTGCATGAAAACTCTGATCCAAAACTAAATCTCTAAGCCATTTCCAAACTTAAGGGAACTCTGAAATCTCAGTAAAAAGCTGATTAATCAAGATAAGAAGAATTTCTATCACCAGCCTCAGTCATTACAATCCTGTAACCCTAAAACATTCTGCAGCACTGTTAACCAAATTCTCCACCCAGGTAACTCTTCAACACCTAACCCTTGTCCTAATATTTCAACCCTTAAAACTGTTTCCTCCTTTAACTCCTATTTTATCAACACTATAAGTCAACTTATGCAAACTTCTTCCCAATCCATCCCCCCACAAACAACAACAACCTCCTCTTCTCCCTAAAAGCAGTTCCCACTAGCTACATTAAAAAACTCCTTCTTAAGCTAAAACCCTGTTCCTCATCAGCTGACAACCTACCATCTATCTTCCTAAAACATGCTGCACCATCCATAGCATTCCCAGTTTCCATCCTAATTAACCATTCTATCACTAAAGCAACTGTTCCAACTCTCTGGAAAAAATTCTATACTATTTCTATACACAAGGGTGACAACTCCTTAGAACTCTCAAACTTCCGACCAATTGCTATACTTTCTCCCCTCTTCAAAGTCCTTGAACACTGTATACATAAACAAATCCTGGCCCACCTACTGCAATACAATCTGATCACCCCTACCCAACATGGCTTTCATCCACACCATAGTACCTTCATTACACTTATTTCTTTTACCAATACTATCTCTCAAGCCAGAGACAATAATAAACTAATGTCTTGTTTACTCTTAGATCTGTTCAAAGCTTTTGACACAGTCACTAATTCTATCCTTCTCTCAAAATTTCTCAACTTAACCTCTCCCCAACAACTATCTCTTTGTTCAGCAGCTACCTCTCAGACCGGTACCAATCTGTCAAAGGGCGCTCTGCTCTCTCTCCTTTTCTCCCTATTAATACAGGTGTTCCACAGGGCTCCATCCTTGGACCCCTCCTTTTTAACATTTTACTAATGAACTCCACAACTCTTGTCTCCAGTCTTCTCTCATACAGTATGCAGATGACTCTACCATTACATCTATAGCTGATAATCCGACTGAACTACTAACCCTCACACAAACATCGTTTAACCAAAATGAAACTTGGCTAACTCAACATCTTCTTATACTTAACCTAAAAAAAAAGCAAAACTACTACTTTTTCTTCCAGAATCTCACCCATTTTCAGCAGAAGCCTGGGGAGAAAAACTCCAGAGACAATTAGCAAATTACAAAAAAAAAATTGCAAAAAAATTACAAATAAATTATAAAATTACATTGAGTTACCTTGACATGTACCATAATTTACATGGATTGTTATGACAGATTTTTATATATAACAAAAGTTCAAAGCAGTCTTGCACAGTAGAAAAGAGACTTAAAGTTTCACATTGATGAGCAGGGCAGACAATTATACATATAATATTAAAAGCAATACTACAGAAGAGATGCTGATGTAAGTGAATAAGAGAAAAAAGATATCCACAAAACAAGTAGGAAGGAGTAAGAGGAAATATAGTTAGTAGGAATATAGTGTGGAGGAGAAGGAGCATAGAAAAGGTAAGGTAGGCTAAGTAAGATGAGGGGAAGAGAGAGAGTAACATAGGTTTATAGGTAGGTACTAGGCTATTTGCCCGAAGGCATTTATAAGCCTAGCTGGAATGTGTTGACTTTCGACACCCCCTTAGATTAGTTCCCTGTGCCTCTGTCCAGCAGAGCCATTTAAGTGATCCCTGGGGTAAACTTTGTTTCCCATCCACTCGTCAAGGTTTTTCTTTAAGAGAGTTAATGAGGAGCTCTGCCTAATGTACACTGGAATCTTGTTCCACAGCATGGAAAGTCTCTGGGACAGGAATCTATCCCTCCAGCACGTCCTATTTATTGTTGTGGTGAGGTTTAGATTCCTGGAGCGTGTAGCTCGAGGGGATATGGTTTTCTTTTGGTGGAGCATGTCCATCAATTCTGGGTTGGACATGGCCTTGTATGAGGGCAGAGATTACCTCTAAGTAGGCGGTATGCACCCAAGTACAGCTGGAGTTTCTTCAGTCGAGCTGCATAGGGCATCTACTTGAGGCCAGTGATCCTCCTGGTGAGGTACTTCTGTGGTCTTTCCAGTTGTTGCAGGTGTCTTGTAAGGTACATCCCAAATGGGGCATTGTACTCTATGATGGGTCTAATGAGTGATGCATAGAGGGGCCCAATGACCTCTTTCAATCTGGATGCAAACCCTTTTGTGATTAGGTGGGCCACATAGAAGGATTTTCTAACCACTTTGGCAATGTGATTATCAAACAGAGGTTACTACTTGGATCCAAAGACTCCTTATTACATCTTCCATATTTAGGGGGCTACCACCTATGTGGTAGTTTGTGGGTACTTTGTTTTTTCCAAAGGGGATGACTATGCACTTTTTGGCATTTAGCTTGAGGCCATGGTTTGACATCAAGTATCTGTCTCAGTGAGACCCCTTTGGAGGATGTGTGTGTCAGCCAGAGTCAATTATAGCCCCTAGTTTGCAGTTATCTGCGAACTTGGTCAGCCATAGTCCTCCTGTACTTGCCTGTACCTCTGAGAAGTATATGCAGAACCGGAGGGGTCCTAGCACTGAGCCCTGGGGAATGCCACTTATAACCAATTTAGAGTCAGACCTAGCTCCCACTACTCTTACCATGTGGGTTCTGTTCGTGAGCCAGTTGGCAACCCATCTCATGACATAGGGGTTTATGTTCAGGCTGGTGAGCTTGTCTATAATACCGGAGTGGCGAATGGTGTTGAAGGCCTTTGCAAGGTCTAGGTAGGCTGTGTGGACCACCTTTCCCTCATCTATAGCCTTGGTAACTGTCTCAAAGAAGTCCACCAGGTTTAGGAGGCATGATCTGCCCTTAACAAAGCCGAACTGGGTAGGGTCCAGTGTTTGGAGGTTTCCAATGTCTCTGTTAATGAGATTCATGATGATGCACTCCATAAGTTTGCAGACCAAGCTAATCAGGCTTATAGGGTGATAGTTCCCGGGGTCCATTGTGGCTCCAGCTTTGTGGAGTGGAATAACGTTGCTCTGCACCACTCTGTGGGCACGTAGCCTGTGGAGAGGCTGAGTTTAAAACAGTGATTTTAGGTGAGGGGTTAGTTCATCTTTGAGCTCATGTAGGACGCAGCCTGGGACACCGTCTGGTCCCATTGATGCTGTGTTTTTGGCTTTGGAGAGGGCTGTTTAAACCTGAGTGTCTGTGATTTCAGGGGCACAACATTCTTCTGGTATAGTTATGGGCCCTTTTGGGGGGTGACATTTGCAATTAACCTGTCTGCCAGGATGTTGGCTATATCGGTCAATTCAGTGTATTTGTGCCATTCTGCACTAACTCCGAGCAGATCTGAGAATTGCCATTTAGATTCTTGACATAACTAAAGAATGCCTTGTGGTTATCTTTGGAGTCCATGGCAATTTTTCTTTCAAAGCTAGCCTTGGATGATTTTTATGAGGGAACGTAGTTTCTTGCTGATACTGATCAGGGATGTCTTCCCTTCTTGGGATTTTACTCTTTTCTGTACTAGTTTCCTTCTTCTATTGTATAGCTTGTTTAGGGCAGGGGTCCACCAGACTGGTTTCCCTTTCTTGGAGGAGTGAGTCTTGGGATAGTATGATCCATGCATTCTTGTAGGTGCCTGTAGAGTGTATTAGTAAAGGATTTTGCAGCTTGGACAACGTTATCCTTTAGCATGGGGGCTTTGAAACTTCCCACCTTGGTCTTAAGTTACATGAAGTTTGCTTTTGAAAAATGTTTCACAGTGATTTCTTTGACTAGGGCTGGTGGCAAAATGTGGATATCCAGAGTGATTAGTTTATGGTCAGATCTAACCAGCAAGGGGTTGACCTCTGGTGTGGAACACTGGTCGCCCATGTTGGCAATGACCAGGTCCAATATGTTGTCACCTCTGGTGGGGGTGATGACCAGTTGATCCATGGCATTTGAGTTTATAAATTCTAGGAAATGTTGGGCAAGAGAGTTTGTACTTGAGTAGTTCTCCCAGTTAATGTTTGGGTAATTGAAATCATCCAATACCAAGGTGTTTGGAAGGTCCTTTGTGTTTCCCAGTGTTTCCAGGAAAGTGGAGTGGGGGTCCTGGGACATGGTGGGTGATCTGTAGCAAGCTATAATTTGAATAGCAGTTTTGCCCATTGTTAGTTGCACGTGGATGATCTCTGAAGCATCGTGCTGTGCCACTAACCTGGAGGTGTGGGTATCCTTGATGAATATGGATACTCCCCCGCCTTTTGTATTTTGGTCCGGGTTTTGTGGCTGAAATGTATGGTATGAGTTGTAGCCTGGTAGTGCTGGGGTGCTCTCTGGAGCCTTAAACCAGGTTTCTGTTACTGCACATATATTGATTTTCTTCATACCGAGGAGTGCCTCGAGTGCATGCATTTTGAGGTTTAGACTTCTGGCATTGAGTAGCATTACCTTCAGCTTTTTGTTACTTGCGCTATTTACGGCAGTGGGTTTGTCTTTTGAGCCTTGCCTAAAAAAGGCACTATAGGAGTGGCAAAAGCCTTGGCCAGTATTCGAAAGCCTAAGGGTGACAGGGGCAAGCCATCACTAGCAAAGCAGCGTGGCTTGTTGAGCATGTCATCCCAGGCTGACAGACACTGGATCCCCTTTGAATGACACCAGAAGCTTAGCTAATTGTTGAAATTGATAATTTTTTTCTCTATACCTAGGTATAATTCTTGGTGAGGGCAGGATGCTACTCAGGGTTAGGGTCATACCGGCCTGGGCTACGTGATCAGAGACCTCCTCCATGTCTCTTTTCGTGTAGTCCAGGGAAGTACAGCTCAGGTCATTCACACCAACATGGACAATGACAGAGCCATATATGTACTTGCTCTGGAGTGACCTGAGTGCTTGTGTTATATGGCGGATCCTGGCACCAGACAGGCAGCTAATAGTAACCTTCTCCTTGTTCAGCCTAGTGAGTTGGATGTCAGTGTGCCTGACTATAGAGTCACCTATTACTAGTGTGCTGGGTGTGTTATTTTACCTTAAGGGCTGTGATTGTGTGGCACACTGGTTATGTGAAGTATGTGTTTCATGGTTTGTGTTGGGGGGGGTGGAGGTTGCTTGGATGTCTGCTTTGGAGGTCTCTGTTGCTTCTGTAGATTTTTATTTAGAGCCTCCGAGTATGTTTTCTTGTATTTTTGTGTTTTTTGCCGGTGTTGGTTTCATAGGTCTATTTGAAACTGGTGGTTTGATGCAAGTAATTCTCTTCTCCTCTTGACTGCCTGGTCCAGTCATGGGTTGAGAGAGCTTAGCCTCCAGTTTGGCTGTATAATTGCATCTCTCACATGTATTAGTGTTTGGTGGAAGGAGGAGAGGGTTGTCTGTGTACATGAAGCAATTGTAATATTGCCTCAAAATGCCCAGATTCACCAGTTGGACTGGAGAGTAGACCTGAAACTGCCCTTTGGACATGCCAGGATAGGTACAGTGAACTGTTTTACTGATTGGCTGGTAAGGTCGAATAGAGAGCCTTGTCCTTCTTACAGTACAGGGGGGGGGTCTATTGTTAAGGCTTATTAGTGCTTGCTATGCATTTTGAGCAAGTGCCAGTAAGAACAGTTAATGGTTTGAATGCTTAAGTTGAAAGTTTGTCTAGTTGCAAGGGAAAAATTGAAGAGTAGACTTTGTGGAGCTGGGAATAGTTATATCCTAAGTAACTGGCACTGCCCGGCATGCAAAACCTTGCAAATGCGTGTTTCATAGTAGAGAAATGAAAGAGATAGAAATTAGTCCAAAATGGCCAATAAACTACTAATTTCTGGGCTGAAACCACTCCTCCAGGGACAGATAGGTTGCTCAAAGCTCTCTCTCTCACAGTGAACAGAGAAACTTCCTTCTATCCAAGTAAGGTATGGGCAAACACAGAAACTTGTAAAACAGTCCTGAATTCAGCACTAACCTGAAAACAGGACTATACTAGCTTAGAAAGGCGGGAAAACAAGTATATATATTTTTTTGTTGTTGTTTTGTATTAGGAGGGTAATATGGGAGGTGTAGTTAGATGACTGGTTAGTTTTGAGGAGGGAGGGGAGAGAGAGAGGAGACAGGTAGAATGAGTAACATAATTACATATGTTGGGTAAAAATAATAAAAAACTGAAAGACAAATGAGTATTAATGTATTTCATGGTTATGAATGCTTAATAAATTTAAGAAGTGCTTGAATGGTAAGGAACAGCTGCTAAATATTACTTTCTACAAGGTAAATAATTTATTTGTCCTTTTTCTACTTCAAATGGTTCCTAGTTCCCTTTTTAAAATGTTAAAGTTTAATTCTTTTAGCTATATATGAAATTAAAGCCATTTATTTTCATTTAAAGTTTAAATGGTTAAACCACTTATATTACTAAAAGTTAACCACTATTATGGTGAATCTTATATTAAGTGCATACTTTTTGATATAACACAGTTTAGTAAAGTACTATTAAATATTATTCAAGAGACACAAAATGACACTAAAGAGGTATGTTAAGTTACACACTAATATTTTGTATCACTAAAAGTAAATCATTAATGAGAGGAAGATTCTGTACTTTGACATATTGTTGGAGATCTTAAAATGGTCCAGTAGTGTGCTACTGATATAATACCTGACATGCAATAGGACCCAGGAAAAGACAGACATGCTATGTTATAAACAAAATATACAAGATATAGAATTTTATATATATATGTGTGTGTGTGTGTGTGTATATATATATATATATATATATATATATATATATATATATATATATATATATAAGTTATTATTGGAATGATAAATATTACAGTAACAGTCACACTTTTACAAGTTAAACTTGGATCACATATAACTGCCATTCTTTTAATACAAGTTTAAGTGCTATGTCTCCTTTAAAAAAAATGACAGTCTGCTTTATCTGAAATAACACATACAAATCTTAAAAATATAACAGTATATCTGATTTTAAAGTCTCTGTTGTATCTTTTATTGAACTTTATTACAGCAGGGATAAAATGGTTAGTAGTTATTTATGTTTTAATTAGTTTAGAATACCTTTTGTATTGAAGTAAATGTTAAAAATGAACACTCGAGAACGTTGAGTATTTTAGTCCTTGCAGAATCGTTAGATGTTATTTCTTTAAATATAGCAGCTTTTTAAGGGATAAAATACATTGAAATGTTTTTTTTTATTGTGTTTCAGTGGTTGCTGAACACTGTAGAAGTGGCTTAGATTCACTCGTGAACATTGCAAGCATTTTTATGTGAATTATCAATGCTAAACAATAAATTTTTGCACCCTTTACATAAAAACTAATTTAAAACATCTTAATTAGAGTCATGAGCACTTTTGTCAGGCATTGGGAGCTTTGAAAATTCTATAAAATGTCCAGATTACTTCTTCCTTTCTAAAAGTAAAAGCTGACCTTTCAACTTACCTTCTGAACTGGAGACGACATGTTAGAATGCTAAAACATGAATTACAGGGTGTTTTGACTATGAAAGCTGATAACACAGCTTAAAACAAAATACATTGGATCAATAATCATACAGTTTTGAGTCATATGCTAATATATTAATGAATACAGTTTAGATGATAAGTAAAAGACATTAAATTGCATTTTAAACCACTAACAGTTTTTCAGTAGTTCTGAATGCATGCAGTATAGCTAAAGGATAGCTTATAAACTAGCCTATAGAAAGGCACTTCTGATAAAAAAATTATGATTGTATTTCTCTGTTATTGTCTGTTTTTAATGATAACTACATTGAAAACCTCAAGACAATTTATTTTGGAAAGTTTGAATCTTAAAGGGAAGATCTTTTGGATGTTCATTCAGACATTTTTAGACATATATTAAATAAAATTGGTTTGATTCTAATAGTAGAACTAGATTAAAGAGTATCAGATATATATATGTGAAAATATAATTGTTCTATTAAAAGACACACTATACTAGGATTATGGCTAAAATATAAAACTTAGTAATATTATAATAGTACAAGGCAATGTGCAAACAGAAATAGAAAGAGATCTGAATAAGTAAATATGTATATAGTTAAGAAAATTAGTATGGCTGCAATTTTATGCATAGTAAATGAAACAGAAAAATATGAAATCATCTGACTTATAAATTAATAAATATGAAAATAACAACTAACTTCCTCCCTATAGTAGACCAGGTAGATAATGTGAGGTACACGGAAAGATGATACTAGAGATAATCAGTCTGGTTGACTTATTAAGAAAGATTCTAAAAACCTTTTTAGTTTTTCTTATTTACAATAACTTACAGATGGGCTTTTTTAAAAGTGATACATACTAAAAATATGAGACATATTAACATGAAACAGAAGTATGAGCTAGGAGTGTAGTCTAAGAGATTTAGACATAGTTTGTTCAACATTTTCAACAAACTAGGAATACGTTATTCCATGGTAGAATGTTTTACAGTTCTATTAGGTATTTTTTGTTTCAAAAATGTTATTAGTTGAAGATTCCATATTATTATTTATTAGTTATATAATACGTTCTGTACATGAATGTGATTTTATTATATCTGTTTTTTTCATTATAAATGTTTCATTTGATATATATATATATATATATATATATATATATATATATATATATATATATATATATATATATATATATATATATATATATATATATACATACACACACACACACAAATATATATATATATATATATATATATATATATATATATATATATATATATATATATATATATATATATTAATAACAATGGATTAAATAATCCAGTAAAGAAGGGGGGGTCTACTTAAATGCTTGCAGTTACATAAAGCTCAAATAGTATTTCTACAGGAAATGCATTTACTTTATAAAGTAATAAATGAAGTTTCATTAAATAATTATTTGGTTTAAGCAAGTTCTTTTTTTTAGCTAAAAGAAGAGGCATTCTCATTCTATGCCAAAAGTAAAAGATACCTATGTTGATAAAAATGGTATGTTAAGCATTGTCATAACTGAGTGGAACAGAAAACTATATCCATTAGTAAACTCTTCTTGGATTCTAGGGGTCTGAGATAAAGATGCAAAATATATATATATATATCTTTAGACAATATAGCCTATTACATGAAAGGTGAAGTCATAATGGCTAGTGATTTTAATTGTATTTTATCAGAC
>NC_056738.1:176512763-176572763 GCF_019279795.1 Protopterus annectens
TTTTAAACCCCTTCCCATGCAAGTCGTAGGGTATAAAGGTAATTACACATGCACACACTTATAACTGAAAAAGCCCCTGGAGGAAGAGAATGCCCCTAGGGACAAGGAGGAACATGTGCATCCATAAAGAGAAAAGACAGAAGAATTCAGCCAGGAGAACAAGGGGAACAGGCTAGAGCAGACTGGGCAGGAGGGAGGGAACAAATACTGCAACCGTGAAGAGGACATCTACTGTTATGTTAAGACTTTACATAAATGTAATATGTTCTTTACATATCACAACTGGAGCATTCCTAACAGAAGGGAGAGTACAAAAGCTCAAGATGAAACCTGGGAGAAGGGTGGTACTGAAGAGCCCTTTAAAATCCCATGCAGGATAGCCCTGTCAAAGCCAGCTCCAGCCTTGGAAATAATATTCAACTTATAATGCCTAGTGAAGGTATGGAGTGAAGACCAAGTAGCAGCCTCAAGGATGGAATTGGTATCCTGCCCCTTGAAAAGGGCACCAGAGGATGCAAGAGCTATGATAGAATGAGCCTTTACTTTAGAGGAAAGACATTTACCATGAAAAGATTAACAAAAAGAAATGGCTTTAAAAATCCAGGAAGAGATGCTCTGCTAAGAAACATCTAAACTCAAAGAGCTGGGATGAAAGGAAGCAAAAAGCTGCTCAGATTTCCAAATAACTTTACTTTTATCCAAATAATATCCAAACTGTCAATGTAACTCCAAGGTGTGAAAAACATCCTTACTGGCAGACTGCAGAGAAGGCAAAGGGACAACTCATTGACTACCCTGAACATAAAAGAAGGATTAGTACTAAGAGGCACCTTTGCCTCTGTGGAAAACAAAGTATGACAAGCCATGAGAGTCTGAAGTTCAGTTATCCTCTTGGCTGATGTAAGAGCCAAAATAAGAACAGTCTTCCAAGTACAATATTGTAAGGAAGCTGAACCAGCAGGCTGAAAAAGAGCCTGAGTCAACTTTTCAAGAACAAAACAGAAGTCCCAGGAAGGCAGAATAGGATTCTTGGGAGGCCTGATATGAAGGACTCCTTTAAGACATTGGTTGACCTCAAATCTAGAGGCCAGAGAAGGAGTCAAGGGCAAACAGGCAGAAATTGCTGACACGTGAGCTTTAACTTAATATGCCAACCCAGCATGGAGCAGATCACACAAATAAAAGAACCAGAGGAACCTCTGTAGATAGGGGATCCTGATGGCAAGAGAGGCACCAAACAGAAAATCTCTTCCATTTGGACAAATAAGTTTTCCTTGTAGTGGTCTTCCTGGCCTCCCTCAGGACTTGAAGCATGTCTTCAGAAAAGAAGTGCCTGAAAGGGATTGAAACCCTATCACTCACAGAGTCAGTTAGAGAATGGACAAGTGAGCATGGATAAGAGACCCCTTGCCTTGTGTGAGAAAGTCCACTTGGTGAGGTAACTTGTGACCGCCCCTGGTCAAGTGAGAAAGAAGGGGGAACCAATGCTGTCTGGGCCAAAAGGGAGTCACCAACGGGATTTTGGGAGAATCCTACCTGATCTTGTGCAAGACTCTTGGAAGAAGATGAAGGGGAGGGAAGATGTACAGAAATCTCCTTCCAAGGAACAGACGGCGTTGCCCACTTTCCAAAGCCAGAGGACTTGGGACTCGAACAGAAGAGAGGAAGCTATCTGTTCAGAGGGCAGCCAAAAAGATCTACCTGAAGAACATCCCACCAATGGACAATGTCTAGGATCACACCTCTGTGAAGCATCCATTTGTGACCTTGTGTGTAAGACCTGCTCAAGAGAGTCTGCCACTAGACTGAGCTTTGAGGAAACGTAAACAGCCTGAAGACTCACTTGATACTGGGCAGCTAGATCCCAACCTGAAGAGTCAGTCTGCAATGAAGGTAGGACCTTGTACCCTCTTGCTTGTTGACATACTATATCACTGAGGTATTGTCTGAAAACTTGAGGGGGCTGGGATGAAGAAGGGAATGAAAAGCCTGAAGAGCTAGAAGCATAGCTCTCATCTACTTTATGTTGATGTGGTCCAACCTCTGATGAAGATGCCAGAGACCCTGAACTGTGAGAGTGAGCTGAAGAAAGCTCCCCATCCCCTGTCTGAGGCATCTGTAGAGAGCTCTTGAGTTGGGGCTTTAGCCTGGAAAGGAAACCCTGGATCGAGAGAAAGTTAATGAATCCACCACTGAAGCTCGAGCTTGAGACAAGGAAGGAAGGAAGGAAGGAAACCAGGAGGTCCTGGGGGTGGCAATGTTGAAACCACACTGACTTGAGGAATCACTGTAGCTTTCTCATATGGAGCCTGGTCACAGGAATCATGGGAATGGTAGAAGCCATAAACCAGAGGACCTTGAAAAAGTCACTGGCCATGACTGAATCCAGAGGAAGAGCAGACTGGAAAAAGACAATGAGGCAGGTCTTGGGGGCAGGCAGACACACCAAAATGGGGATGGTCTGGATTCTGCAACCAAGGAAAACATGATATTGAGAAGGGGTCAGAGCTGACTTTTGAAAGTTTACGGTGAACTCCAGAGTCTGCAATAGGGAAATAAGTGAACTAAAGGTCTTGAAGCAAAGAATTAGGGGAGGATGCTCAAATTAGCAGATCATCCAGACAAGGAAAGATCTGAACCCCTCTCATCCTTCAAAATGCAATGACAACAGTAAGGCATTTGGTGAATACCCTTGGGGAAGTAGAGAGGCCAAAGGGCAGAGAACTAAAAATGCAAGGAAGAAACAGAGAAATGTAAACATTTTTGAAAAGGGGATGGCTGGAGATATGAAGGTAGGCATCTTTGAGATCTAGAGAGAACAGAAAGGCCTGATGAAGAAGAAAAGGAAATAAGGTTGAAGACGCAACATAGGTTTCAAAGGTGTTTACTAGGCTAACAACCATAATGGCCTTTTTAAGCCTAGCCATGTATCCCAAGTTTCTGACAAGTTCTCATATCCTTGATAAGTATAAGTAGGGGCTTGGAAGATGAACCATTTAAAAGCTGCCTGTATCTATTAGAGACATAGGTGCCAGACCAAGGATGAATTTCCTGTTCCCCATCCAATTGTGCAAGTTGCACTTTAATAGCGTTAGGGAGGAACTCTGCTTCACATGGACGGGGATCCTGTTCCAGAGAAGGGGTAGTCCTATTTATATCACAAGCAAGGTTTAAGTCTTTAGAATGAGTAATTCTAGTACTGTTTGTTTTGCAGATATGCAGGAGGTCCATCAAAGTGGGGTTTGACAATGCCTTGTATGGGATGCATACATCTCCCCCCAACATCCTGTAGGAGACAGAATACAGGGATAGGGCCTTCAGGCAGTCTGCATAGGACAAGTTATTTACACCCTGCATTCTTTTAGTGAGGAACTTCTGTGGACATTCTGATTGTTCGATATGCCTGGTTAGGTACATACAAAGGGAAATTGTACTCAATGATCTGATGAATACTGAATACAGTGGAACAATGACTTCCTTGGACCTAGATGCCATACCTTTGTTTATAAGTTGCACAACATAGAATGACTTCCTTACTGCTGTAGAGATGTGATGGTCAAAGGCTAGATTACTGTCTGTGTGTGTCCTCAAGTCTCTGACTACTGGGTCAACTCTTAGGGATGTGCTGTGAATATGATAGTTAACAGGGGTGGATTACTTCCCAAAGGATACTATTTTGCACTTCTTGGCATTCAGTTTTAGTCCATGGCTCTGACATCAATTATTTGTCTGTCTCAGCCCTTCCTGGAGAACATTTATATTGGTGGGAGAGTCAATGACAGCTCCTAATTTGCAATCATTTGCAAATTTAGTCAGCCAGAGGCCACTGACATTGACCTTGACTTTAGAGAAGTAAATACCAAAAAGAAGTTGTCCCAGGACCAATCCCTGAGGGACCCTGACTGTGACTGGCTGCTTTGTAGAGGTGGACACCCAAATTTCAACTTCCTGAGTCCTGTCTGCGAGCCAGATGGCTATCCACTGGGTGACATAAGGGTTTGTACCTAACCTCTTGAGTTTGTCAACAATGCTCAAGTGAATTATTGTATCAAATGCCTTGGCCAAGTCAAGTTAGGCAGTATGAACCATTTTGCACTTATCCATTGCTTTGGTGACGACCTGAAAGAAATCCACCAGGTTGAGTAGGCATGACCTGTACTTGACAAAACTAAATAGGGTTGGGTCCAGGGTCTGGAGGTTTCCTATGTCATTATTGATCACTTCCATGACAATTTTTTCTATGGCTTGGCATATGAGATTAGTGAGACTTATGGGTATGTACTTTCCAGATTCTGTAGATGGCCCTCCTCTGTGCAGAAGAATGACTGTTGCTGTTCTCCATTCATGAGGCACAAAGTCTGTTTCTAGGCTACAATTAAACAATTCCAGACAGCTTGCGGATATGGCTAAGAATGCCTTGTGGTTGTCTGTGGCTTGGGAGGCCAACTGTAACTCAAATTTGGCTCTGGTAGGCTATTTGTCCTCTGAGTTGTTTAGTTTGATGAGAGTGCTTTTATCCTCCTGGGTGCTGCACCTCCTAAATTTTGCATGACTTTCTTTCTTCTGTTACATAGCATATTGATGATGTGATTCTATTAGGGAGGCTTGTTTTTTTGAGTTAGTTTTGTACTTCTTCCTGGTGTTTATAGCTGCCTCTATGCGGCTATTAAACATGCTTGTATAGGTTTTCTGTTAACAGTTCTACATAGGCATCAGTGTTCCCAGGGTTTATTGAGACTTGCAGTTTTGCCAGGTTATCACTTAAATGCAGGAAGCTAGCCTTAGAGTAGTTCCTGAATATTCCAGGGTTAGCTGGGGTTCCACATTTTATTTTTACTTCAAAGGAGACCATTTCATGGTCTGACCTTACTAGTGAGAACCACATCCAGTATGGTTGCACCTCTAGTTGGTAAATTTATGCTTACAAAATCCAGGAACCTCTGTGACTGTACATTTGGTGTTGTATATGATTCCCAGTTAACAGTGTGGTAATTGAAGTTGTCCATGAATATGGTATTAGGTTGAATCGTGAGAGTTTCCAATAAGGTTAAACACATGGCATGGATTTCCTGGGTCAAAGAAGGGGACCTACTCCTTGCAAGGAAATGGTATAGGATTTTGCCTATGGCGATTTGAATGTGGAGAAGCCCAAGTACATTCTCTTGTTTGACTAGCATTGAGGTACATTTATTTTTGGTGTAAATTGAGACACCTCCATACATCTGAAAGAAGGAATCTTGAGAAAGGTGGTGAACTGAGAGAGGTCCAGAACTAGTCCCAAAGTGCCCTTCTTCCTGGGGATCCCAAAACATTCTGGAATAAAAAACCCTTCCTACTTGGGCAAGGGGTACAACTTGAATGGTGCCCTGGATCAATACAGAATGAAGCACCTCTGGGAAGAGGAAGTTGATTCTGAGGAGGTTGAGGAATGCCCAAAAAAGGAGGAAGGGATTTCCAAACCACGAAATAACCCTGGCAGATAAAGGGCATATCCCAATAGCCTGTTGTAATTCTTAACAATTTGGAAGGGAAAGATGTAGGGATAAGGGAACCTGACAGAGGAAAGGGGAAGCAAACTGTCAAATGTAACCTGGGTTATCCTGAAAAGGAGGTTGGTAGGAAGTTGGGTCTGAGCAGACTTAGGAGGCACACACCTAGAAACCTTTTTTACTTTTGGGTGGAGGACGAGACTGCCTCTGAACAAAAGCAGATTTAGAGGGATAATTCATCTTAAATGCTGGAATAGCAGAAACAAAAATATGTGTGAACTTGTGCAAGGCTTTACCCTTATCCTGGAGAGACTTAAAAAAATTCAGCAGCACCAAAAAGATTTTTACTACCCAGAGGAGCATTCAATAGTTTGGCCTTAAGGTGACACCAGGACAGTAATGCCTCATAACATAAACAAATGCAGCAGCCCTGTAAGAAGCATCAGCTGCATTGGAACTGCATTTTGTAGAGTGGCAGGCAACCTGAAAGGTGGAATTCAACAAGGAAAGGGCAGAAGCCTTCCCCTCAGAATCAGGAAAGTTGGAAATTACCGGAGAAATCTTAGAAAGGAGGGCCAAAGCATACATAGTCATATCATTCTGGTAGTTAAAGGCCCTAAAAGATAAAGTAGCAGTGGTATATACTTTTTCCCAGCCTCTCCATGGCCTCACTATCATTGTCTGAAGGAAGCAGCTTGGTAGAGGGCAACAGTTTGGAGGACTTTCAGAAGACAGACATACTACAGAAGGATCAGCAAAAGGGCACTTATACAGAAATTTACATTCATTAGGCACCTTGTAAAATTTTCAGGTTTCTTGGGAGCCGGGGGGGGGGGGGGGCTGAGAATTAGGGGCCACAGAAACTACCGAGAAGATATCCAAGGAATGCAGCCAAAACTGGGGGAACAGCAAGAGGCATGAGAGACTCCTCCTGAAAAAGCTCATAATCTCTTTTCTGGATATCAGAAACTTGACAGTAATCCAACTTAAAGAATTCCATCATTTGTGTAACAGTGTCCCCAAAGAGGAGATCCTGTAAAGTGGGAATATGAACTAATAGAATTCTCTTCCTCTGAACACCAGTCCAAGAGAGAAGGGATTTGAGAAGAGTAGGCTAATGACTCTTTCCCTGAATCCTGATCCTTAGAGGAATCGTACTACCTAGGTCTTTTAACAGGAGTGGATGGCCAGGGAGAGGCAGACCCCTTGAGGAGGCTTTAAAGCCATTAAACAACCTCGCCAATTAAAATACTGCCATTCTGTTTCAGGATCATAAGACTGCAGGGGACGTACACTTGGTTTTCTATATATCTTCTTCTGTGGGATGTCCACACAAAACACCCTGGGAGAACCAGACCCTTGGCAACACTCAATAAGCATAGTAGGGATCTCCTCCAACACTAAGATCTGTAGAATCCCCCTCGGTCCCTTGGACATAATCAGCCAAGGTTCCCCCTTAATGTCTAAAGCAGACATTTGTAAGGCCTCCAAGGATGTTTGAGGAGTCTGATCCATGCCAGCCACTCACAGGGTCAAGGCAGAGGAGTCTGAAGCAAACACCAGATGATACTTAAGACTCAAGAGAGACTTCTGTGTGGAAGACTGGACAGCAGCCATATCAGACTTAACTTTTTGGCATTTTTCTTGGCCAACGGCTGACCCTCGGGATGGGAAGACTTCACCATAACACCTTGAGCCAACAGCTTAAGATACTGGTTTTCAAGGTAAATAGATAAAGAGAAGAGATGACTATGCAGGGTCTCAGGGACAAATGCTTGGCATACAGAACACTACGTATGGTCATGGGAAGCAGAAGAGACGCTGGTTGTGACAGCCTTTATGAGGAATCTGCATCCCACACCGACATTTTCCCTTTCTGGGTGACATGAAACTGACCGACACTAAATAAAAAAGACAAAGAAATCTCAATGGGTCACTTATCTGAAAAATGGCTCAGTAACCAGCACAGAAGAAAGGTGCACAGACTGACAGTCAATGATGGCATTCAGACTGGCAACAAAGAAGTTCTGAGTTTGTGCATCCTTTGCACATCACCCCTTATGCCCTACACCTTTGCACAGGGAGGACACATGTAATGTATGGTACCAGTAAGTACTAAAGACTTTGGTACACTGGACAGGTATTGGGTTATCCTTGGTAGGAGATCCCTTCCGTTAGAAATACTGTAACAGTGATATGGAAGGACATCTCAAAGGATCTTTCCCCAAGTGGTGAGTAGGTGCTGCATATATGATGGGGAAGGAATTGGAAACTGAATATGCACTTTGAGCATGTAATGATCTGATACATAATTTGGAAAAACAAATTACGATAACTAAGGAGATGTTTTTGAGTTGTCTTTTAGGGTAAGAAATGCCAAGACTCAGTAAAACTATTATTTAATGCTGTTGCCAGTCAAAAAAGCAATGGGAAAATGGAAAAATCAGAGACCAAACAATTTTTAAAAGAAATTAAAGAAAGTGAGGTGAGATCTTTAAAGGGGGGGTTGTAAAGTACATAAAATTAATGGCTTATTTGGGATCAATGCATATAAAATAATGGTCAAGAAGATGAGTGGTGCAGGAGGGTTATGCATATAAAATAATGGTCAAGAAGATGAGTGGTGCAGGAGGGTTAGTGGGTACTGAAAATATAAAGACATGATGCAATGAATAATACTGAAACTTTGAGGAAAAATGTATAATGCATGAAGATGACAATGGGCAATGTTCCTGAAATGTTTACTATTAAACGTGAACTTATGTTGCAAGTTACAGTGGGATGAATAAATAAGGCCTGTTAAAAACATGAGTGAAAACTCTGAATTGTGAACAGCATTTGAAACTAAAGAAAAACAAAAAAGGCATGTTTGCATGGGCATTCCCACTGCATCCCCACACCTCCGTTGTATCAACTTCAAAGTCACATCATTATGGGGAAAATAAACCATCCCCAGTACACTGGCAATTCAACCTTCCAATGAAAAACTTAGCAGCTACACACTAATGATCACAAAAATGAGTATGAATCAGTAGTGTTTATGAACAAACCTGGCTCTCCTCTAGATCTGTCAGCTTTGCTATTAAATTAAGCTATTATGAGCATGAAACCAGGCATCATAACATGCGTATGAGTCTCTCAATAAGGCTAAAGGCGCCTACAATTTACAGACATGTACAAGTTACTCATCCATTACAGTCTTGGTATACCAAGTTTGTCTGTTATTCTTTCATTTTACAGAAAGCACACCTATCAGTACAATGTGCACAGATTAATTCTGCACTCTGATGTGGCTGTGCCTAGAGCGCAGCTGCCTCCAAGGGTAATGGGTCTGGACTAAAGGGGGGATCCTTTCAGAAACATGTACTGTACCACACCGACATTCTGTGGGCCAGGAAAAATACTCTAGCCTGACATCTGTCCAAAGCAGGTACACATTACTCACATTTACACAACATCAAACTATATGGCATTTTTTATTTAGTCCCTTACTAATCCGTGGAACTCACCAAGTATGATACATTAGCACATGCACAAAACTGCACAAGTAGATGCCATTAATACACTGTGAACAATGCAGATGGGCAGGTGAGTGAGCAGTGGACAGATGAAAATAAGTAAAATGTGTGTGTGGAGGCATTACAGTGAATTTAATCCAGACATACTACCAGAAGTAAAATATATGATCACTGAAGTACATCCAACACAAAAGGAAGTGAAATCCATAGTGCCAAAGTGGAAGGACTGATGCACCCTTTGGCCAAAAATCCTACATGCTTTAAAAATTTATAATATGGTGTTTCCATAAGAAAATACAACACCATGCAAAAGAGAGAAAACTAGTGCAACAACAAACATTGCTCTCAAATGAGAACAACCTACTTGCTCTCAACTGAGAACAACCTACTTTCAATTTGCTACAACCCTGGAGTTGACCTATTTAGCAGGGAAGGGATGGGCATGGGTTTTGCTCCAGCCAGTGTTTTGACTCTGTTTTGCATAAGGTACAGTCTTCACATTAAATTTGTTAATGTGTTTAGCACTGCAGTTTTAATTCTGATACCATCTAACAGATATGTACAAACCTGCTACATGAAGGGAAAGAACCATCCTGCTGAGGTGGCATTCAACAGGGATGTAAAGTACAGTTTTGTACCTACCATAAATGTAGATGTTCGAAGATCCACATTGCTGCAGTCCTAACATCATTCTGGGTAGTCCGCTGTCCCAGTAGTCGGCCCGAATACCAAAGTATAAGGCTGGCGTGGAGGTCAAGGCGCATTAGTCTGGCGTCCAGGGTACAAATCGCATGACCGACGTCATATCCTCAGTCTTTTCTTGCCCCAGATGTCAGAAGACCCTAAAAAGATGAGGCCAAAACCAAAAAACACCAAACACTCCTGTACCAAATATGTATATTACCCAATACATACAAATTGTACCAGTACAACCCCACCCACACAACCACCCCCTAAACACAGAGGGAAGGAGGGAGGAGTAAGTGGACTGCAACAATGTGGATCTTAGAACATCTACATTTATGGTAGGTACAAAACTGTACTATGTTCTTTCATCTCACATTGCTGCAGTCCCTAACACTTGGAGATGAGAGATCCCAAAGCAGAGAGTGCAAGTGAGGCCGCTGGCAAATCATAAAAGAAGCAGGAGCTGTCAACATGCCCTGCAAAATAGCCGATGGCAAAACCAGCCCTAGATTTAGAGTAGAGAGGAAGGTGGTAATGCTTAGAAAGTATGCACTGAACTCCCAAGTAGCTGCCTCGAAACCATCCTCTTTAGTTGCCACCCCCCCTTATGGGGAAATGCTGTTGAAGTGGCTTGGTAGCCCTAGTGGAATAAAGGTGCGCCTAATCCCCAGCTGGAATCTCCTTGCCTGCATGATGGGAATAAACAGAATGCAATGCAAAACCCAATCCCACTTAGATATAGTTTGTTTTGACACAAGCTTGCCCTGAGAACTCAACAGCAAAAGAAACAAACAACTGCAAGAGACTGCCTAAAATCCCTAGGTCCTGCTTAAATAATGGCCAACGCTAAATCAGTTCTGTGTACATCTAAAGTGTGCAATAATCTTTCCCCCCCTTATTTTGGGGATCTGCATAAGAATGCCTTGTGGTTGTCTGTGGCAGGAGGCCAACTGTAACTCAAATTTGGCTCTGGTAGGCTATTTGTCCTCTGAGTTGTTTAGTTTGATGAGAGTGCTTTTATCCTCCTGGGTGCTGCACCTCCTAAATTTTGCATGACTTTCTTTCTTCTGTTACATAGCATATTGATGATGTGATTCTATTAGGGAGGCTTGTTTTTTTTGAGTTAGTTTTGTACTTCTTCCTGGTGTTTATAGCTGCCTCTATGCGGCTATTAAACATGCTTGTATAGGTTTTCTGTTAACAGTTCTACATAGGCATCAGTGTTCCCAGGGTTTATTGAGACTTGCAGTTTTGCCAGGTTATCACTTAAATGCAGGAAGCTAGCCTTAGAGTAGTTCCTGAATATTCCAGGGTTAGCTGGGGTTCCACATTTTATTTTTACTTCAAAGGAGACCATTTCATGGTCTGACCTTACTAGTGAGAACCACATCCAGTATGGTTGCACCTCTAGTTGGTAAAATTTGCGTTTACAAAATCCAGGAACCTCTGTGACTGTACATTTGGTGTTGTATATGATTCCCAGTTAACAGTGTGGTAATTGAAGTTGTCCATGAATATGGTATTAGGTTGAATCGTGAGAGTTTCCAATAAGGTTAAACACATGGCATGGATTTCCTGGGTCAAAGAAGGGGACCTACTCCTTGCAAGGAAATGGTATAGGATTTTGCCTATGGCGATTTGAATGTGGAGAAGCCCAAGTACATTCTCTTGTTTGACTAGCCTTGAGGTACATTTATTTTTGGTGTAAACTGAGACACCTCCATACATCTGAAAGAAGGAATCTTGAGAAAGGTGGTGAACTGAGAGAGATCCAGAACTAGTCCCCAAGTGCCCTTCTTCCTGGGGATCCCAAAACATTCTGGAATAAAAAACCCTTCCTACTTGGGCAAGGGGTACAACTTGAATGGCGCCCTGGATCAATACAGAATGAAGCACCTCTGGGAAGAGGAAGTTGATTCTGAGGAGGTTGAGGAATGCCCAAAAAAGGAGGAAGGGATTTCCAAACCACGAAATAACCCTGGCAGATAAAGGGCATATCCCAATAGCCTGTTGTAATTCTTAACAATTTGGAAGGGAAAGATGTAGGGATAAGGGAACCTGACAGAGGAAAGGGGAAGCAAACTGTCAAATGTAACCTGGGTTATCCTGAAAAGGAGGTTGGTAGGAAGTTGGGTCTGAGCAGACTTAGGAGGCACACACCTAGAAACCTTTTTTACTTTTGGGTGGAGGGCAGAGACTGCCTCTGAACAAAAGCAGATTTAGAGGGATAATTCATCTTAAACGCTGGAATAGCAGAAACAAAAATATGTGTGAACTTGTGCAAGACTTTACCCTTATCCTGGAGAGACTTAAAAAAATTCAGCAGCACCAAAAAGATTTTTACTACCCAGAGGAGCATTCAATAGTTTGGCCTTAAGGTGACACCAGGACAGTAATGCCTCATAACATAAACAAATGCAGCAGCCCTGTAAGAAGCATCAGCTGCATTGGAACTGCATTTTGTAGAGTGGCAGGCAACCTGAAAGGTGGAATTCAACAAGGAAAGGGCAGAAGCCTTCCCCTCAGAATCAGGAAAGTTGGAAATTACCGGAGAAATCTTAGAAAGGAGGGCCAAAGCATACATAGTCGTATCATTCTGGTAGTTAAAGGCCCTAAAAGATAAAGTAGCAGTGGTATATACTTTTTCCCAGCTTCTCCATGGCCTCACTATCATTGTCTGAAGGAAGCAGCTTGGTAGAGGGCAACAGTTTGGAGGACTTTCAGAAGACAGACATACTACAGAAGGATCAGCAAAAGGGCACTTATACAGAAATTTACATTCATTAGGCACCTTGTAAAATTTTCAGGTTTCTTGGGAGCCGGGGGGGGGGGGGGGGCTGAGAATTAGGGGCCACAGAAACTACCGAGAAGATATCCAAGGAATGCAGCCAAAACTGGGGGAACAGCAAGAGGCATGAGAGACTCCTCCTGAAAAAGCTCATAATCTCTTTTCTGGATATCAGAAACGTGACAGTAATCCAACTTAAAGAATTCCATCATTTGTGTAACAGTGTCCCCAAAGAGGAGATCCTGTAAAGTGGGAATATGAACTAATAGAATTCTCTTCCTCTGAACACCAGTCCAAGAGAGAAGGGATTTGAGAAGAGTAGGCTAATGACTCTTTCCCGGAATCCTGATCCTTAGAGGAATCATACTACCTAGGTCTTTTAACAGGAGTGGATGGCCAGGGAGAGGCAGACCCCTTGAGGAGGCTTTAAAGCCATTAAACAACCTCGCCAATTAAAATACTGCCATTCTGTTTCAGGATCATAAGACTGCAGGGGACGTACACTTGGTTTTCTATATATCTTCTTCTGTGGGACGTCCACACAAAACACCCTGGGAGAACCAGACCCTTGGCAACACTCAATAAGCATAGTAGGGATCTCCTCCAACACTAAGATCTGTAGAATCCCCCTCGGTCCCTTGGACATAATCAGCCAAGGTTCCCCCCTTAATGTCTAAAGCAGACATTTGTAAGGCCTCCAAGGATGTTTGAGGAGTCTGATCCATGCCAGCCACTCACAGGGTCAAGGCAGAGGAGTCTGAAGCAAACACCAGATGATACTTAAGACTCAAGAGAGACTTCTGTGTGGAAGACTGGAGAGCAGCCATATCAGACTTAACTTTTTGGCATTTTTCTTGGCCAACGGCTGACCCTCGGGATGGGAAGACTTCACCATAACACCTTGAGCCAACAGCTTAAGATACTGGTTTTCAAGGTAAATAGATAAAGAGAAGAGATGACTATGCAGGGTCTCAGGGACAAATGCTTGGCATACAGAACACTACGTATGGTCATGGGAAGCAGAAGAGACGCTGGTTGTGACAGCCTTTATGAGGAATCTGCATCCCACACTGACATTTTCCCTTTCTGGATGACATGAAACTGACCAACACTAAATAAAAAAGACAAAGAAATCTCAATGGGTCACTTATCTGAAAAATGGCTCAGTAACCAGCACAGAAGAAAGGTGTACAGACTGACAGTCAATGATGGCATTCAGACTGGCAACAAAGTAGTTCTGAGTTTGTGCATCCTTTGCACATCACCCCTTATGCCCTACACCTTTGCACAGGGAGCACACATGTAATGTATGGTACCAGTAAGTACTAAAGACTTTGGTACACTGGACAGGTATTGGGTTATCCTTGGTAGGAGATCCCTTCCGTTAGAAATACTGTAACAGTGATATGGAAGGACATCTCAAAGGATCTTTCCCCAAGTGGTGAGTAGGTGCTGCATATATGATGGGGAAGGAATTGGAAACTGAATATGCACTTTGAGCATGTAATGATCTGATACATAATTCGGAAAAACAAATTACGATAACTAAGGAGATGTTTTTGAGTTGCCTTTTAGGGTAAGAAATGCCAAGACTCAGTAAAACTATTATTTAATGCTGTTGCCAGTCAAAAAAGCAATGGGAAAATGGAAAAATCAGAGACCAAACAATTTTTAAAAGAAATTAAAGAAAGTGAGGTGAGATCTTTAAAGGGGGGGTTGTAAAGTACATAAAATTAATGGCTTATTTGGGATCAATGCATATAAAATAATGGTCAAGAAGATGAGTGGTGCAGGAGGGTTATGCATATAAAATAATGGTCAAGAAGATGAGTGGTGCAGGAGGGTTAGTGGGTACTGAAAATATAAAGACATGATGCAATGAATAATACTGAAACTTTGAGGAAAAATGTATAATGCATGAAGATGACAATGGGCAATGTTCCTGAAATGTTTACTATTAAACGTGAACTTATGTTGCAAGTTACAGTGGGATGAATAAATAAGGCCTGTTAAAAACATGAGTGAAAACTCTGAATTGTGAACAGCATTTGAAACTAAAGAAAAACAAAAAAGGCATGTTTGCATGGGGCATTCCCACTGCATCCCCACACCTCCGTTGCTTATCAACTTCAAAGTCACATCATTATGGGGAAAAGAAACCATCCCCAGTACACTGGCAATTCAACCTTCCAATGAAAAACTTAGCAGCTACACACTAATGATCACAAAAATGAGTATGAATCAGTAGTGTTTTATGAACAAACCTGGCTCTCCTCTAGATCTGTCAGCTTTGCTATTAAATTAAGCTATTATGAGCATGAAACCAGGCATCATAACATACGTATGAGTCTCTCAATAAGGCTAAAGGCACCTACAATTTACAGACATGTACAAGTTACTCATCCATTACAGTCTTGGTATACCAAGTTTGTCTGTTATTCTTTCATTTTACAGAAAGCACACCTATCAGTACAATGTGCACAGATTAATTCTGCACTCTGATGTGGCTGTGCCTAGAGCGCAGCTGCCTCCAAGGGTAATGGTCTGGACTAAAGGGGGGATCCTTTCAGAAACATGTACTGTACCACACCGACATTTTGTGGGCCAGGAAAAATACTCTAGCCTGACATCTGTCCAAAGCAGGTACACATTACTCACATTTACACAACATCAAACTATATGGCATTTTTTATTTAGTCCCTTACTAATCCGTGGAACTCACCAAGTATGATACATTAGCACATGCACAAAACTGCACAAGTAGATGCCATTAATACACTGTGAACAATGCAGATGGGCAGGTGAGTGAGCAGTGGACAGATGAAAATAAGTAAAATGTGTGTGTGGAGGCATTACAGTGAATTTAATCCAGACATACTACCAGAAGTAAAATATGTGATCACTGAAGTACATCCAACACAAAAGGAAGTGAAATCCATAGTGCCAAAGTGGAAGGACTGACGCACCCTTTGGCCAGAAATCCTACATGCTTTAAAAATTTATAATATGGTGTTTCCATAAGAAAATACAACACCATGCAAAAGAGAGAAAACTAGTGCAACAACAAACATTGCTCTCAACTGAGAACAACCTAATTGCTCTCAACTGAGAACAACCTACTTTCAATTTGCTACAACCCTGGAGTTGACCTATTTAGCAGGGAAGGGATGGGCATGGGTTTTGCTCCAGCCAGTGTTTTGACTCTGTTTTGCATAAGGTACAGTCTTCACATTAAATTTGTTAATGTGTTTAGCACTGCAGTTGTTTTAATTCTGATACCATCTAACAGATATGTACAAACCTGCTACATGAAGGGAAAGAACCATCCTGCTGAGGTGGCATTCAACAGGGATGTAACTGCAATATGTTCAGCCAGTTGAACCTATATGTACTGTATAAAATCTGCTAGAGTATTGTGATATTACATGTTAATGTGTACTTGCCTTTCATTGCTTTTCAGAATGTACATGTGGAGTGTGGGAATATTCTCACAGTGGTTGCCATGGTAATCCCAATCCCAATTTAACTGTCAGCTTAGTATAAAAAAAGAGTAGATTGGAGGGCTAAATTCAGAAAAATAGTTCCTCAGTGAAGGAACACAGAAATGCTGAAAGGATGACTTGGAAAGTCTGAGTCTTAGAGATGGCCTAGTCGGGACTAACCTGTGCAATGCAATTTCTGGACTCTGTGTGTTGGAAGTACCCAATTTTTGAAGCTGACAGCAGGGACCCTAGGACAGTGGTCCACAACCTGGGACTTTCCTGCTTGTAGTTAAGAGTGCCTGTATCCTGGAAGGACACTATGGACAGGATAACTGTTGTGAAAATGCTGTTTACTTCATGTTTGTAAAAGCTAAGCAAACTATTTCAGTTTGGAAGCTAAACCCACGTTTTATTTATGTCCTTCCTCCTGTGTCTCCTTGGACTTTACATTGATGATGGATGTTGGTATTTAAGCTGCAAACTTATGCCTACAGTCCTGCGATATAACCTATTACTAAGCAGGGGAGTGTGGTTCCCCATTTCAGTAAGAATGTTGAGGACATTTGTTTCAATTATTTGAGTTGCTGTTTCACATGGAGAACTGTTTTTTTCTCTCTCCCTTGGGAAAAGTGTAACTGTATGCTTTTACTGCTTAAGGGCGACCATAAAGGAATTACAACAGTCTTGCAGTTGAGGACTGACCACACGCTTCAGCAACTAGCGAAACCACTAGCAGAGATGACCAACAAAGCTGCCAACTCCAAGACTATTATATATGGACACCAATGAGATTGATTGTATGAACTATGATAAGCTTAAAGAACTTTTGTTACTGCTGCTATAATAACCCTTGAGGTACACGCAGTAAAACTTCTTAACCAGACTAATTTAGATAACTGGAAAGTGCACCGATGTAAGATTTAAAACATCTTAAAAACACGTGCTTTAACCTAGTAAAGTTTAAAAGAGATTTGCCTAGGAATTTAAAAGAAATGGCACTACACATTACCTTAAGAAATCATATAAGCTAATAACTGCAGTAGATTTCACAATATTTAGAAACTGTGTCTAAGGCTGAAACTGCATAAGGAAATTACTTGTATTCCATTTTATTGAGGAGAGTTAATGTGTTAACCTACTCAGATGTGGAAGAGGTCACATCTTCTGTACGAAGAACATTACTTTGAAAACAAGAATGCATGCTTTATATAAGGTCGTTCTGATATCTAAAGTAACTGTGCTGCGGACCAAGCTAGTAAAATGTAATGTGTTTTAGGGGAGTAAAGGTTCAAGTACTGAACTTCCAGAAGCATGACTTCTCTTGTCAAAGATTACCTGGAGTACAAACATAACATTACTAACAGGAAGTAGGGATACTAGCAGAGATATAGAAATTCAGACAAATATGGGACAATTGTGACAGTAAGGCAAGCTAAGTTTAACAAGAACAAATATATCAGCAACCGGACATACGTATTCACTATAAGAATGGGATGGAGGTAGAGCGATGCAATAACATTTATACAGAGATCCAGAATCAAAAACAGGAGAAGGGAGTTGGCCTAGAAACCACAAAAGGAACTAGAATTTTGTTAGGTAAAAAAACCCATTTGCAAATCACGGTAGCCTGTCAAGCAGAATTTGTAGAAGTAACATATTTACACAGCAACAGTTATATAGACTGGCATCTGTTAGGTCAGAAAAGATAATGCCATGCATGAAATATTATGGTGCAAGTATTAAACTTAAAAATAGTGGTGAGAAACAAGAGCTGTGTTTCTTAAAGTTTGCAAGTAAAACGCAAAATGACACTTTGGTGAGTGTAATGGAAAGGAATTTGCAAGGCATGTCAGTACAGTAAATAACGAAACAAAACAGCTACCCAAATGACACCAAAAGGCTGTAATCCAGAAAAAACGCTGCTCGAACAAAGAGGATACTCAAAAAACGTTTAATTCACAAAGCAAAATGATGCTAGTAGGAACACACAGAATCCAACATACGGTTAAGCGCTTTCATCTGCTAATGAGGCAGATTTCATCAGAACCATGAAAGTGATACAGGTGTACTCCTTTATAGCAAATTAGGCGCCAAAAAAATCACTTGACTGTTAACAACACAATACAATATTCTGAATAAATTTCAAAAAGTTCTGAAAAAATATATATACAGAATATGTGTATAATGTGAAATAATGTAATTGATAGATATGTGTTTGTGTATAAAGTATGCACAAAGGTTATTATAATATATATATATATATATATATATATATATATATATATATATATCCAATTGATGCTATTTATACTATAAAATTAAAATGAACAAAGTATATATACAAAATATAAGGTGTATATATATTCTAAAAAAATCAGTGAAGCCAACTGATATTGTAAACAAACACTGCCATCTACAGGTAGGATGAACACATACAGAAAAACTAAGTGTCGTGATGTGTATAATAATTAAGTAAACAATGACACATACTAATAAATGCTTAATAAATAGTGATAATGAAAGGATAATTAAATACTTTAAAAACTTTAAAAATAGATGATTAATTGAATACTTAAAAATGCATGAGTCAAGTGTCCAAAATGAGAAAAGGTTTGATACTAATATAATCATTCAGTCCAGGTCGGGTAGTAGCATCACATAATAGCTGCCATTTACTTTCTAAAAGTGCCAAATAACTTTTCCAATTACCCCCTAATACAGTATGGTCAATATGGTCAAGAATACTAAAAAGAAATGAATGATCAGGACCTTTGTCTAAAATATGCTTACTCAAAGCATTATTGGGATCCTGCTTCCTAATTCTATATGAATGTTCATAAATTCTTGTTTTGAATTTCCTTTCTCTCTTACCAATATAATAGGCATCACACAAAATGCAAGTGGCACCATAAACTATTCTAGGTATATTGCAATTCCCTGCTGTACTGCGTAAACAATTCCTAGTAATATTATTTAACTTGATAACCTCAGCTTCATTTATAAACTTACATTGTTTACATGTACCACACTTTTTGGTGTGCTTAAAGCTATTAACATCTCTTCTACTATCTTTATTCCTTTCCAACATATTTTTAATATTATAAGAAGTCTTAAAAACAAATTTAGGTAAAGGGCCTACTAGATCACTAACCTCTTCAGATGTCATTAAGAGGTTCCAGTGTTTAAGCAGTATGTCCTTAATAAAATTAATATAAGGACTGTACATAAGTACACAAATACACCTGTTTTGTTCCACTTTTTTTGTTGTTGGTGTAAATGGTCTTCCTAATAAAGGTGGATATTTGTGACTCCATTCTTTCTTTACGTAAACTACTATTGGGGAAATCATGTCATCCGGATAGCCTCTATTAATGAACATATTGTATATAGTGTTCAGTTCACTTTCCATAATCTCTTTATTTGAAGACATGCGAGCTGCACGTATGCATTGGCCTTTAAAAACATTTTTAAAAATATGTGGTGGATGACAGCTGCCATAAAATAAATAGTCATTTGAAAAGGTTTCTTTTCTATAAATCCTGGACTCAAATTCATTGTCATTGATGTTGACATAAGTGTCTAAATAAGAAATACCATGAGACTCTACTTTGTACGTAAATTTCAAAAAACTAGTTGTGTTGTTCAAGTATTCTATGAAACTGTGAATCACATCAACTGGTCCATTCCAAAGAATGAATAAATCGTCCAAATACCTAGTGTAGTATACCATGTACTTATAATGCTCACTAGGAAAAATAAACAAAGATTCCCATTCTAACATTACAAGGTTTAGAACACCGCCAGAAGCACCATACCCTCTGCTCTGTCTGAACAATTCACCCTGGAACTGAAGATAATTATGGTCTAAGACCAAATCCATCATATCCACTATCAGGTTAATTTTCTCAAAGCTCAAGCCTGAAAACCTCTTTAAACTGTTAAAAAAGTAGTCTAGACCCGTCTCCCTGGGTATGCTAGAAAAGAGGTCGACAACATCAATAGTAAGAAAGGTCAACCCCTTTTGCCATATTGAGGGAGTCAATTTTCCCAAAAAGTTCCAAGAGTCTTTAGTGAGGTGGTCAACGTTATCATACACATGCTTAGTCCAAGTGTCAATAGTCACCCCCAGATTATAGGTTTTGGACTTTGAACCTGATATCGGCCTGAATGGAGGTTTCTCAAGGTTCTTGTGTATTTTAGGAATCCCTACAATAGAAGCCATCTTTGGGATTCTACTCTAATAAATTCATAAATCTCATTAGTTATCCGATTGTCAAGTAAATATTCTTCAATGGCTAAATCTATTCGTTTATAGCCTATATTTACCTGATTCAGGGACATTTCCTCATAATTTCTTGATTGATGAAGAATATTCAAAATTTCCTGGCTGTAATTGATAGTGTTGAACAACACTATCCCACCCCCTTTGTCCGGCTTCATGATCCTAAGATCACGGTTGTCGATGAACTTGTTCAAACATTCTCTCTCTTTAGGGGTCAAGTTGTCTTTGAAACAATTGGTGTATTCTTTCTTATTTTTAACAAGATGGTTAAACCAATACATATCTTTGACAACTATTTTTTCATATTGGGCAACCGTGGGGTGATAACTAGGAATAAATGAACTTTTTTTCTTCAATTTATCATGATAGTCATATTTGTCCTGTACCTTACTATTGTTGTCTTTGTCATTAAACTGGATAGCCAAATTGAGTCTACGACAGAAAAGTTTTGTCTCCTTGATGGTGTCTATAATGTTAAAACGGGCTGTAGGTATAAACTTCATACCTTTGCAGAATAAAGCACAAAAATCATCAGAAATTAATACATCCGTATAATTATAAACATTAAGACCTTTGTAAGTGTGTAAAACTAGGGAGGTAAGCTCTTTCTCAACAACAGTGCTAAAAGTGTGGCTTCCAATATTTGACATGGACAACTGCACCTGATTAGGTTCAAAGTCAGTGGGTATAGTATCCACAAGGTCTAATATCTCCTTTTGTAAAATTTGGGGGCTGGATGGAATCATCCCCCTTGAAAATTTTCATCTTCATCATGTACCCAGGTGTCAGTCCGACCCTTGTTTGTACTATCTATTCCTAAAGTTGAACGGGTAAAATTCTTCTTACTCTGTGGCCATACATATGCTCTCTGCTGTTTATATAAAACTAAATCTCTGTCAATTTTGCTATTCTTTCTATTGAATATAGTTGATGCCCTATGTTCAACTGTACTAAATTGTGATATAAATCATACCACTTATCAAAATGCTCATCCTGTAGTATTTCTTCATTTAATATATCTATATCATTTGTAATATGCACCATTTTCTCATCATTATATTTGATCAGTTTTTCCATAAAACTAACACCAAATTGATCAAACATATTATTAAAATCATGTATAATTCTTTCAGTATACTCCAACCCTAAGGGTAACTTAAAAAACCGTAACCCTTTGGGTACAATACATAAATTAATACATTGCTGAAGGTATGCATTGTCTATCTTAATGCTTTTTGCTTGTAATATTTTCTTCCCTAAAGCATAAATCTTTTGCTTAATACAACCTTCATCAGAGTTAAAATAAGTTCTATTAAATACATTGTTAGCTTCACTATGCTTAAAAACAACATCACCATTTATAAAATTATCAATTTCAACATGTTTAAAACGCTTATTGCCAGATGCTAAACAACTTATTTTTTTTTCTTTTACTCTGTATATTCTGTGTATCCTTGGGACTGGATATTACTTTTTTACTTTTTTATTTTTATTCACAGTACCTTTCTGTAAGTGTGAATAAAAATAAAAAAGTAATATCCAGTCCCAAGGATACACAGAATATACAGAGTAAAAAAAAGTTGTTTAGCATCTGGCAATAAGCGTTTTAAACATGTTGAAATTGATAATTTTATAAATGGTGATGTTGTTTTTAAGCATAGTGAAGCTAACAATGTATTTAATAGAACTCATTTTAACTCTGATGAAGGTTGTATTAAGCAAAAGATTTATGCTTTAGGGAAGAAAATATTACAAGCAAAAAGCATTAAGATAGACAATGCATACCTTCAGCAATGTATTAATTTATGTATTGCACCCAAAGGGTTACGTTTTTTTAAGTTACCCTTAGGGTTAGAGTATACTGAAAGTATTATACATGATTTTAATAATATGTTTGATCAATTTGGTGTTAGTTTTATGGAAAAACTGATCAAATATAATGATGAGAAAATGGTGCATATTACAAATGATATAGATATATTAAATGAAGAAATACTACAAGATGAGCATTTTGATAAGTGGTATGATTTATATCACAAACAATTTAGTACAGCTGAACATAGGGCATCAACTATATTCAATAGAAAGAATACCAAAATTGAGAGAGATTTAGTTTTATATAAACAGCAGAGAGCATATGTATGGTCACAGAGTAAGAAGAATTTTACCCGTTCAACTTTAGGAATAGATAGTACAAACAAGAGTCGGACTGACACCTGGGTACATGATGAAGATGAAAATTTTCAAGGGGGACGATTCCATCCAGCCCCCAAATTTTACAAAAGGAGATATTAGACCTTATGGATACTATACCCACTGACTTTGAACCTAATCAGGTGCAGTTGTCCATGTCAAATATTGGAAGCCACACTTCTCGCACTGTTGTTGAGAAAGAGTTTACCTCCCTAGTTTTACATACTTACAAAGGTCTTAATGTTTATAATTATACGGATGTATTAATTTCTGATGATTTTTGTGCTTTATTCTGCAAAGGTATGAAGTTTATACCTACAGCCCGTTTTAACATTATAGACACCATCAAGGAGACAAAACTTTTCTGTCGTAGACTCAATTTGGCTATCCAGTTTAATGACAAAGACAACAATAATAAGGTACAGGACAAATATGACTATCATGATAAATTGAAGAAAAAAAGTTCATTTATTCCTAGTTATCACCCCACGGTTGCCCAATATGAAAAAATAGTTGTCAAAGATATGTATTGGTTTAACCATCTTGTTAAAAATAAGAAAGAATACACCAATTGTTTCAAAGACAACTTAACCCCTAAAGAGAGAGAATGTTTGAACATGTTCATCGACAACCGTGATCTTAGGATCATGAAGCCGGACAAAGGGGGTGGAAAAGTGTTGTTCAACACTATCAATTACAACCAGGAAATTTTGAATATTCTTCATCAGTCAGGAAATTATGAGGAAGTGTCCCTGAATCAGATAAATATAGGCTATAAACGAATAGATTTAGCCATTGAAGAATAATTACTTGACAATCGGATAACTAATGAGATTTATGAATTTATTAGAGTAGAATTCCCAAAGATGGCTTCTATTGTAGGGATTCCTAAAATACACAAGAATCTTGAGAAACCTCCATTCAGGCCGATAATATCAGGTTCAAAGTCCAAAACCTATAATCTGGGGGTGACTATTGACACTTGGACTAAGCATGTGTATGATAACGTTGACCACCTCACTAAAGACTCTTGGAACTTTTTGGGAAAATTGACTCCCTCAATATAGCAAAAGGGGTTGACCTTTCTTACTATTGATGTTGTCGACCTCTTTTCTAGCATACCCAGGGAGACGGGTCTAGACTACTTTTTTAATAGTTTAAAGAGGTTTTCAGGCTTGAGCTTTGAGAAAATTAACCTGATAGTGGATATGATGGGTTTGGTCTTAGACCATAATTATCTTCAGTTCCAGGGTGAATTGTTCAGACAGAGCAGAGGGGTAGCGATTTGTGCTTCTTGCGCCCCGGTGTTCGCAAACCTTGTAATGTTAGAATGGGAATCTTTGTTTATTTTTCCTAGTGAGTATTATAAGTACATGGTATACTACACTAGGTATTTGGACGATTTATTAATTCTTTGGAATGGACCAGTTGATGTGATTCACAGTTTCATAGAATACTTGAACAACACAACTAGTTTTTTGAAATTTACGTACAAAGTAGAGTCTCATGGTATTTCTTATTTAGACACTTATGTCAACATCAATGACAATGAATTTGAGTCCAGGATTTATAGAAAAGAAACCTTTTCAAATGACTATTTATTTTATGGCAGCTGTCATCCACCGCATATTTTTAAAAATGTTTTTAAAGGCCAATGCATACGTGCAGCTCGCATGTCTTCAAATAAAGAAATTATGGAAAGTGAACTGAACAATATATACAATATGTTCATTAACAGAGGCTATCCGGATGACATGATTTCCCCGATAGTAGTTTACGTAAAGAAAGAATGGGGTCACAAATATCCACCTTTATTAGGAAGACCATTTACACCAACAACAAAAAAAGTGGAACAAAACAGGTGTATTTGTGTACTTATGTACAGTCCTTATATTAATTTTATTAAGGACATACTGCTTAAACACTGGAACCTCTTAACGACATCTGAAGAGGTTAGTGATCTAGTAGGCCCTTTACCTAAATTTGTTTTTAAGACTTCTTATAATATTAAAAATATGTTGGAAAGGAATAAAGATAGTAGAAGAGATGTTAATAGCTTTAAGCACACTAAAAAGTGTGGTACATGTAAACAATGTAAGTTTATAAATGAAGCTGAGGTTATCAAGTTAAATAATATTACTAGGAATTGTTTACACAGTACAGCAGGGAATTGCAATACACCTAGAATAGTTTATGTTGCCACTTGCATTTTGTGTGACGCCTATTATATTGGTAAGACAGAAAGGAAATTCAAAACAAGAATTTATGAACATTCATATAGAATTAGGAAGCAGGATCCCAATAATGCTTTGAGTAAGCATATTTTAGACAAAGGTCCTGATCATTCATTTCTTTTTAGTATTATTGACCATATTGACCATACTGTATTAGGGGGTAATTGGAAAAGTTATTTGGCACTTTTAGAAAGTAAATGGCAGCTATTATGTGATGCTACTACCCGACCTGGACTGAATGATTATATTAGTATCAAACCTTTTCTCATTTTGGACACTTGACTCATGCATTTTTAAGTATTCAATTAATCATCTATTTTTAAAGTTTTTAAAGTATTTAATTAATTATCCTTTCATTATCACTATTTATTAAGCATTTATTAGTATGTATCATTGTTTACTTAATTATTATACACATCATGACACTTAGTTTTTCTGTATGTGTTCATCCTACCTGTAGATGGCAGTGTTTGTTTACAATATCAGTTGGCTTCACTGATTTTTTAGAATATATATATACACCTTATATTTTGTATATATACTTTGTTCATTTTAATTTTATAGTATAAATAGCATCAATTGGATATATATATATATATATATATATATATATATATATATATATATATATATATATATAAATATATTATAATAACCTTTGTGCATACTTTATACACAAACACATAACATATCTATCAATTACATTATTTCACATTATACACATATTCTGTATATATATTTTTTCAGAACTTTTTAAAATTAATTCAGAATATTGTATTGTGTTGTTAACAGTCAAGTGATTTTTTTGGCGCCTAATTTACTATAAAGGAGTACACCTGTATCACTTTCATGGTTCTGATGAAATCTGCCTCATAAGCAGATGAAAGCGCTTAACCGTATGTTGGATTCTGTGTGTTCCTGCTAGCATCGTTTTGCTTTTGAGTATCCTCTTTGTTCAAGCAGCGTTTTTTCTGGATTACAGCCTTTTGGTGTCATTTGAGTACAGTAAATAAGGATGAGCTAATGGTGCAGAAATTCTTGCTACTCAGAGTCCACCTTCAATTGCTTTCTCTGTTCTAATGTAGCAGAGAGAGACTCAGAATTCTGCATATTTTTGTTGACAGTGGTGACAACCATGCACACTGTTTATAGATCTGCCCATGCTGGTTTTACTGAAAGACTAGACAAACTTAATGCAAGACCCTACGTTGTCCTTGATTGCAAATTGGCTAGCTAACATATCCCAAGTAGTGACAGTTGCAGGTATCCTCTGAAGATAAAACTGTAACTAGTTGGGTACCACAGAGATCTGTATTGGGTCCTCTCCAGTTTATTATTTTGCAGGCATCCAAGAGAATATCCCAGAAGTTGTTAATGGAGTCTGTGAATGACTGCAAGCTGGACATTTACCTGCTTAACCACTGTTACTAAACCACCCCAACAAGGACTGAAATATGCACATATTTTGGTAGTGAAAATGGTCTCTGACTAAATGCATAAAAACGTGCAACATAGTAGCATTCAGTAAAAAGGCAGTTCCCATCTCATATGTTATAAGTGGTACTACTTTATGAGAATGCCTAGTGAGACCCCTCACTGGAGCAGAGAAACCGGGAGAGGTTACATCTCTTAGTTAGCCCGAGAAGGCCTGTGGATCCAACAGAATCAGTCAGAGGATGCTAGCTGAGACAAGAAGGTTTAGTCTACTACTCAGCTTGCTACCACTGCGACCACAGCTAGGACAAGAAGTTTATTCATATCATTTTACAAAGAGTAGTTAATTTTATTATTCATACCTTAACCAGGTTAACCTACCTAGCTATCAACCTTTTTTCAGGACTGACTGAGCATCATTGGCTCATTAATGGCTATTTTTACTCAGTCACACGATATGCACATATAAACTAAAGGAATCAAACCCAGGGCTAGTAGATGAAACCTGTTAGTAGTTCATAATGCCTTAACCACCAAATCAGTTGCTGTTATTGTGATAATCAGTTTGTTTACTCACCAAAGTAAATGCAATTGCTCCAATGGCAGCGTAAAGCATATGAAGCCATGGAACCTGAAAAGAGAAAAGTAAATAGTAAATGATCTATCAGAATGTTATCTTTCACAAATTATTAGCAGCAAAGCAATAATGAATTAACAGCTTTTACTAAAGTGGAAAATAAGCTGAATAAATTGTCTTCTAACCTTGTTTCACATATTTTATAAAGCACAGTTGGATGGCAGTACATGGGACTTACTTGTGTGGGTATACATTCATTTAATCAGTTTGCATGCTATCTTCCTGCACCTTGCCTCTGATAACACCTAGACATCATTGGCTAAAGAATATCAACTTTATTTTGTAAACAGTACATACTGATTTGCTTTGTCACACAGATCTGCATTCTGCTCCTGCAACTAATGTATATATGCTAAATACACGTTTTAGCAAAGTGTGATTTTTTTCTCAAAATGTTATGTCTTACTCAATAGCAAAAATGACTCTGTATGTAATATTTGTATCTGCATAAATATCTGTAGTTTTCAATTTCCACTTATGTTTATAACTGTGGTCTGTTTCTCTCTTGAACACCTTTGAAAAACGGACCTTTTTGGCTCAATTAGTCATTTCCAGTTAACACAATAAGAGAGTTAGAAAGGTAGATAAATTAAGTAATCAATCCTGTCTAGATTTTCAGAAACTAAGGCCAGAGAAAAGATTTTTATTTATGCAAAAGTATAACATATCAATACCTTTGTAAAAAAGAAGTCATGTACTCATCATAACGTTCCATGTTGGTAGTCCATCTCATCCCTCATTTTTATGGGTTCGGAGACGATCCTCGGCTCTGACTCGGCCGATTTACAAGCTCGAAGACTTCTGGTTGGCTCGCGGCTAAACAGGGATCCCATAGTGCACCAGTACAAACCCCAGATCTTGTTTGCTGCTCACTAGAAGAAAAAACCCATAACAGACAAACCAATACTAAAGGGTCTCCAACCAAAGATAACCAAATTATTATTATTACTATCTCCAGATCTTCCAGGATGGGGGCAGGAGGGCGGGTTGGTAAAAATGAAGGGTGAGATGGACTACCAACATGGAACATTATGGTGAGTACATAAACTTGTGTAGTCCAATCTCACCTTCATTTTTACATATGGGACAGCATCCCTAGCACCTTAACCTTGTGTGGCTCACTGGAAAATACTCCTAAGCACCGTGGAGCCAAAGGATGCTCTACCCCTGGAAGCTAAATCCAACTTGTAATCTGTCATAAAAATGTGACTGTTAGCCCACGTAGCTGCTGCACAAATATTACCAAGTGGGACCCTGGCTTGAAAGGCTGCAGAGGTAGACAGCGACCTGGTACAATGAGCCTTGATCCTGCAGGGTAAAGGTCTGCCCTCTGAACCATAGATAAAGGCTATGCAACTGGAAATCCAGTTAGATAGTGTCACTTTAGAAACTGGTAAGCCCAATCTGGAGTCAGAAAAGGAAACAAATAGTTGATCTGATTTCCTAAATTCCTTGGTCCGCTGTAAATAAAAACGTATTTGTCTATGAATGTCCAGCTGATGAAAACGGTATTCAGCTGCATTACAGTGATTAGGGAAGAAAAACTGGGAGTTCTATGGATTGATTTAATGCAGCAGGGGAACAAACTTTGGGGACAAAGGAGGGATTAGTACGCAGTGACACCCTGTCCTTGTGAAAGATCAAATAAGGTGGCTTTACAGACCAGGCTTGTAGCTCCAATACCCATCTAGCTGACGTAATAGCCACCAAAAACAAAATCTTCCAAGACAACAATTTCAATGAAGATGAGTGTGAAGGTTCAAACAGGGGAGAAGTCAGTTTGGACAACACAAAGTTTAAATCCCAAGAAGCCACAGGTTCTTGCAGTGGTGGTCTCAAAAGAGTGATTTCTTTCAAAAAGGTATTGCATAGCTTATGAGACATTAAATTGTTATCTGGAAACCCTAAGTGAAAATGAGAAATTGCCACCAATTGGACTCTGACAGTGGCGGCAGCAGCTCCTTGTTGAAAAAGCTCAGAGAGAAATTTCAAAATCACAGGGACAGAAGCAGTGTAGGGATCTACATTCATTTTCTGTGCCCAAATAGAAAATCTTTTCCATTTACTGCCATACAGTCTCCTAGTTGAAGGTTTATGGGAGGACATAAGAATATCTGATACTGAGGATGATACATCATGAAGCCTGACTAGGGATGGAACTGGAGCAGCCATGCTGTCAACTTGAGGGTGTGGATTGAGGGATGTAGCGAACCTGACATGTGAGTCAACAGATCTGGAGCTGGGTCTAGGATCCAAGGATCGTTCAGGAGAAGAGGCTCGAGAAAGGGGAACCAGACCTCACAAGGCCAGTAAGGAGCAATGAGGATCAACTTGCTTCCCAGCCGACTGGCTTTCTGAATCACTTTGGAAATGAGAGGAAATGGGAGGTAAAGCATACAGAAGTCCCATGGGCCAATCGTGAGCAAGAGCGTCTCTGGGAGACTCCTCCGGAGGGGGAATGATGGAAAAATAGCTGCATTTGGTATTGACTGGGCTGGCAAAGAGGTCACAGCAAGGCTGTCTCCATTTGCGGAAAATCTGTTCCACTGTTTCCTGTTTCAGAGACCACTTGTGAGGCAGTAGGATTACCTGGCTGAGTTTGCCGGCTATCATGTTGGTCATCCCTGGAATGTGCATTGCAACCAGAAAGCGCTGGGAAGAAATCGCACATTCCCAAACTCGCATGGCCTCTCGACAGAGTGGGTAAGATCTGGTACCACACGCTCTTTGTTGATATACCAAACTACCGACTTGCTGTTTGACTATCTCAATAGTCCCGAGAGGAAGAAGGTCTTGAAGTGCTTGCAACGCCAGGAGCACCGCCCTCATCTCCAGAACACTGATATGCAGGTGAGCCTCATGTTCTTGCCATGTGCCTTGGACAGTCCTGCCGAGATAATGCCCCCCCCCACCTATCTGGGAGGCATCTGTGGTCACAGTGGTAACGGGTTGGGCAGGAACAAAGGGGGTGCCCGTGATCAACTGGTTGGGGGCTATCCACCAAAGAAGATCCTTCTTGCATGAATCCGTCAACAGGATAGGATGACTCAGTGGGAAATATTGGAAGGACCATTGGGAAGGCAGGAGCCACTGAAGGATTCTCATGTGCAACTTGGCTAATGGTACTAATAGAATGGTGGAAGCCACAGTCCAGAGGAGCTGAAGAACCCACTTCACTTTGACCTTCTGCAAAGGAAGAAGACGTTGAATTTGAAAGATTAAGTTTTGTGTCCCGTCAGCGTGGAGACAAGCTGTCATGTTCACTGTGTCTACCTCTGCGCCTATAAAAATCATAGATTGAGAGGGCAATAATGCAGATTTTTCCCAATTTATGGAGATCCCTAACTGAGCATAAAGTTGAATAGTGGCGTGTCTGTTTTGGAGGAGTAGATGCCTGGTGGGGGCGGTCAGGAGCTAGTCGTCCAAATATGGAAACACCTGGAATCCTTGATGTCTCAAGTGAGCTGTCACTACTGCCATGCATTTGCTGAATGCCCTGGGGGCTGTGGTGAGACCAAATGGCAGAGCACGAAACTGATAATGACTGGCTCCCAGCCAGAAATGTAGATGGCTCCTGGACGCCTTGTCCATTTTTATATGGTAGTAGATCTTGGAGATCTAGACCGCACATCAAATAGTCTTTCCCTAACGATGGAGTATCGACTGCAGAGTTACCATCCGAAACTTGTCCTTCATGGATTCGTTTAACCTGCTGAGGTCTAATATTGGCCTCCAATCTCTGGATTCATTTTTGTACTAAAAAGAACCTGGAGTAAGTTCCGAATCCTATCTGGTCTGCTGGGACGGACTAGATGACTCTTTTTAAAAGCAACTTGTTTCCACAGTTGCCTGATCCCTGTGATTGGTTGGTACATCTGGGATCTTCTTGGGAACAAACGGTGGAAGGGAAAAGGGTATGATACAGCCTCTGGTAAAAACTCTTTGTACCCACTTGTCTTGAGTGATATTTAGCCAGGCTTCTGGATACAAAAAAAAATGCGACCCCCAACTGGCCACAGAGAAACGTAGTTGGGCCTCACATCAGGAGCACTGATAAGGCCATCCTTGAAAGGAATCATGGCCTTGCTGGCATTGCAGACCGCGTCTGCCTCTAGGGCATCGTCTCCCATTTCCTCCTCCTCCTCTGCCTCTCTAGGCAGATTCACCCTGTGTGTCTGGAAAGACCCTCTGGGATTTTCTGAACCACATTTTGGCGCCCCTTTGACCTTTGGGGTATGGTCGAGAGGGAACAGTAAAACGTACTCCCATGGCAGAAAGTGTCTTTCCTTCTTGCTCAAACCAAGTGAGTGTGTCCTTCACCTTGGAACCAAACACAATGAGGAACCATCAAATGGGGCTTTGGTGAAAGTAGACTTGAACGGTTCCGCAAAATTACACAAGCGCATCCAGGAGTGACGCCTCAATGCAACTCCTGAACCCACTGCTCTACTCGCTCCATCAGCCGCATAGGACAACTGCGCAGAGATCTTGTCAGGGACTCCCTCAGTACACCCGCCTTTTATAGAATCCCCTAAATTCCTTGAGGAGATCCCTCTGTAATCTCGTGAAGTGACTGAGATAGTTCAACGGTCGAAGGGTAAATGCAGCTGAACTAAAGATATGCTTCCCAAGTCTGTCCATCTGTTGAGAATCCTTATTTGGCAGATGAACAGAGGAAGAAGTCTCTCCGCCACCACCATGGCATCTACAGGAATGCCCTCATACAAAAACTCTTTACCAGGAGGGGCAGACAAAAACTTATTGGGTCTCCTGGGGACTGGCTCCACACCATCAGGAATATCCCACACCTTTCACTAACTAGATCCATCAGTTCGACAAAAGGTGGAGACACCCAACAGGCAGAAGGTTGAGACCTGAAAGCTTTCAGGTACACCGACTCCTCATCAGAAGGGTTGACAGTGGGCCAGTCGCACCTCTGCTTAAGAATCTCCAAGATGTCCACGAAAGGAGACAACATCAGAGGACGACTTGGGGGACCCTTCTGACTCCTCGAGGTCAGTGTCTGATGTCAAGGACTCATCATGGGAGTCAACATGCTTCCTCTTACATAGCCTCTTCCGGGAGGCTCCTGAAAAGGGCATTCTGGGGAGGCCTCGCAAAAGTGGGGGCCACCAGACCATGGCTCCTGAGGCGGAGGGTCTCTGCTGTCTCTGGAGAGAGTAGGGGCTGAGACCGAAGTGGGTGCTCTCGGGGGGGGGGGGGAGTGCTGGTACCACTGGTAGGGGCTGGAGAATGAGACAGCATGCTCCTCATCATCTCAAACGCCGACCTCTTCAGCTCTGAAGACCTCCCCTGCTCCGATGAGACAAAGGTTGATGTTGGAGCCAGAGCCGTTGGCTCCGAGATAGATGGAGGGTCCGAGCTCACCCTGGCCGATGCACCGAGAGGAGGGCTCGGAACCGAAGATAGATTCCAACCTTCCTTGTCGGCACTGGCAGGGCAGCTTTGGCTGCTGGACATGACTGATGGCACCAAGCGTGTCTGAGTTGAACCCGGCTCCAAAGCAGTGACAAAGGGAGCTGGAACCGATAGTACCTCCGGTGGCACCAAGCACTCCAGCTCTGAAGGGCCAACATGGCTCGGAGGAGGAATAGCAGACAAGGGCAAAGCTGGATCGAGTGGCTCCGGAGCCGACTGGGTTGCAGCCAACAATAATTTTGGTAAGGCAGACAACTTCAGGAGTCTCAACACTACCCTCTCCACATCTTCCGAAATGCTCCTGGAAGACATAGTAGGGGATCTTGATCTAGGGGGCACTGGAGATTTCAGTAACAGGGAAACCGGTAGGGAATCCACAGACCGGTTCCGAGAAGCTGATTCAATTGGTTCCGAGATCAGCTCCGAAACGCTTGGAAATGACTGACACCATAATGGTGCTCTCCTTCAGCTCCAAAGGCAGTGGAGTCGAGGAGGCAGATTTTGACGGTTTAGAAGGTGACTCCGAGACACCAGCCGGCACCTGAGAAGGCCTTTTTGAAGACTTAGATTTGCCAGACTTGGAAGACGCCAAAGAACTGGATAGAACTTCCTCAAAAGATGGTTTTAGTAGACCCTTGAGTATAAGCTTGTTCCCACTCTCCTGTAACACCCTAGGAGAGAAAGCATGGCAGAATAAGCACAATTCCTGCAGGTATATGGCCCCTAAACAGTAGACATAGCTACTGTGGCCAACCATTAAAGACATCTTTTGGGAGCATTTCATGCACTTCTTAAAACCCAAAGGTTTGTGCTCCTTACTCTAGACATTTCACTCACACACACACACACACACACACACACACACACACACACACACACACACACACAAGGAAAAAGAAGAATGAGGGAAGAGGACTAGGTCCTCTAACTTAAACGGGCCTAGCATGGTGGAACAGAAACTAGATCTTCTAATTTAAACAGACCAGAACACGCGCACACAGAAAATTGTAAATAACTATGTGGTAACAATTTTTAGGTCCTGTAACTAAAACGGAACTAGCTGTACAGAAGGAAGTGCCACGACGACTAGGTCCTCTAACTTAAACGGGCCTAGCCCGGTGGACAGAAAACTGGGTCTTCTAATTTAAAGAGACCAGAAAACGCACACACACAGAACTGCATATAACTCTATGTGGTAACAATTTGAAGAAATTAACTAACGTACTAAGGGAGGAACTCCAACCCTTAGCAAATAACCAGCAGATCCCCGCCAAAAAAACAATCTCAGATTAAGGAAACTAAGCTGCCAATAATGGTCTAGAAAAACAACAGAATAACAGGAGCCCCTGTTAACTATCAGCGGAAAACCGCCACAAACTAACAAACTACCTGATAAGGAAGAAAGCGCAATGGCACCTACAAGAACTCTAAACTGGCACACAGGACACCAAACTAACAACAAGTTTAAGCTAAGAATGCACAGAAAAGGGCAAACAACACTACTGCCTAAGATAAATCACCTTACAACACCATAATAACTGTAATACAAAATTTAAATAGCACTTAGCCATAGCCAAGAGAAGTACAACCAAACTCGAAGCAGCAAACGAGATCTGGGGTTTGTACTGGTGCATTATGGGATACCTGCTTAGCCACGAGCCAACCAGAAGTCTTCGAACTTGTAAATCGGCCGAGTCGGAGCAGAGGATCGGCTCCGAACCCATATGTAAAAATGAAGGTGAGATTGGACTACACAACATCATATATTTACATTTTATGAGAAACACACACTTAAGGCCAGGAAAAGCAAGGCTACTGGCACTGGAACCAGGAAGAGAAGACTAGGGTGAGAAATGAACACACTGTAGTGAATACTGGGGATGGGGGAAGATGAGTCTTCTTTCTATGCATGCATATACACACGAGCATGCACATGCACTCGTGCATACACACGCAAGTTGAGCATGCACATGCACTTGTTCATACACACGCAAGTTATCAGGCCAGACCATGCCCCTTCCCCTCTGCAAATTTTTCAACCTGCTAACAAAAAAAATGACATGGACAGTGGCAGGAAGTGAGCCATGGTTATGAGGAGTGACCAGAAGCAAAACAGGTGCTTCACCACTGGATGCACTTAAACTAGATGGAAGGACTGATCAGACACAGGGCAGGTACATTACCACTCAATGTACTTAAACCAGACAGAGTGATTAACAGTGCCTTAGCAAGCCTGTACAAACTGCTAAAACTCTAACAGTTGGGGTATCAGAAGAATGAAGGGTGGTCACCCTAGTACCACCTTGTAAGGGGGAATTTATGCTTGGACTCTAGGGGTTGTGGTTACCAGAAAAATTAAAAGTGGTCATTCTACTACAGTTTATCCAGTCATTGTTGGTAAGGTGGGCATGCACAGTTACTGGAAGTCAATGACTTGCAAAAACCTGGGATTATTACAACAGTTCACAAAAATACATTGTGGCTCTCCACACTGTTATAATTGTACAATTAAGTAACTTTTGACCTGGAAAAATGAATTCAGTTGATATAGTTTACCTGCATTTTAAGAAATACTTTTCATACATTGCTGCAAAACAAATCTTGTGGAAATTAAAGGATGGAAGTGAGACCCATCCTACTCAGGTGGAAATGGAGAATAAACACAGAGCAGGGGTTAATTGGAAACTTGTCAGTGATAAGACAATAATAAGCAAGGTTCAAAAGTTACCAAATTCCATACTTAACTTGTACTCATGTAATAAAATGAAGGCATACAGAAAGCAGTACTGACCTGCTTACTGATAACAAAACTGGAGAAGCCATGTGACTCGTGCATGTGACTACTCACCTACTAGGGTGCTGAGTATGCGGATCTCTAGAAGGAGAAAGATGTGTATTGAACGCTCCCTCCACACCAGTGAGGGTAGGCAAACTGGCATTACTTGCTCACTCCTACCAGTCCTGGGTCATTGAAATCACAGTCAGGGGATCTTTCCCTCTGACACAGAGCCGGAAAACCTACTACTTTTAATACTACTATTTCCAAAAGACTTTCACCCACTACTTACTCTAGAAAATAATATTTACTCATACCTCTGCCTCCCACCTCATAGTATTAAACGATACTCTTCTGTTCTCATACATTTCTGAAATCTGGTTCCCACTATCAGACTTTATGGAATGTCCTCAAGATGTTTCTACCATGCCCCCATCTCCTAAATTTTTCCGATCCATGGTTTAACACTGACCTTCAGTCACTTACCCTTTTGAGTTTACATATCCTCCATGTGTCTTTGTGTATTTTCTCCAAGTACTTACAGTTTCCTTTCACTTTCTATAAATGTAATTGTCACCTACCAGGTCAAGACAGAACAGGCGAATGCTGTGGGTTTTTGTTCAAGCAGCTTTATTGCATGCAAACACATCATAAATGAGGTTAAGTAACTTTAACTTATAAACAAACTAGCTATCATGCACATGGATGTTAACACTTTGGCTGCACCTTCAAAATGGCACTGAAGCTAATATGTGCTTGGTATTTCTATGCACGCACAGATCTTGGAAATGCTTCTTAAAGGTACAGCACACATTATTCTACATCCTCCCTCTTTGAGGAAAATGAGTTAGACATTGTCACTGGTATTACTAAATATGCAATTTACACAGGAATAATTTTCATCATGCAATTACACAAAGCTAGATACATATATCCAGGTTGCTGTGCATTTCACACTAGGCTTTGAAATGTGACCATATTGTGTGTGACAAAATTTGGGATCTGGTTTAGCAACTGGGATAGTCTCCGCTGACTGTTCAATCTTAGGAACACTGGGATTATCTGTCAGAACAGTATCAGGAGTCAAGACACATTCTGACACCAGAATATAATCTGGATTGTTCTGAGAGTCAGAGTCTTTATCACAGGTACGATGCTGCGATATCAGTTCTGCTACAGGAAGATGTATGCGATAAATAACCTACATATGTAACTTTTGGTAGCCTGAATTTGCACTTCAGAGGACTGAGCTTTAAGTTCACTTCATGTGCTCTGTCTAGAACTTTCTGAAGATTTCTGTCATGCTCTGCCTCACCATTGCCTCCGACCAATAAATCATCTAATATTATGGCACAAGGATAACCCGAAAAAAGTTGCTCCATTGCACAATGAAAGACTTCACTTGCAGAATTTACTCCAAACAGCATTCTGAGGAATCTATATCTTCCAAATGGGGTACTGAATGTAGTCAGTAGTGAAGATTTGCGATCAAGCATCACTTTCCAAAATGAGCTTTTTGACAGAAAACACAGTGGCATTCGGTATTGGGGCTGCAACCTCTGACTGTACGCATAGGATGATGCAGTCTCTTCAATGCTTTATTCAAATCTCTTGGGTCAATGCATATTCTGATTTCATGTGAGCCGTTTTTTTATGAGCTGCTACCATGGACGACACTCATTCAGTAGGTTCTGGAACAGGACAAATTACACCTTGTTGCACCATTTTGTCCAACTGAGCTTTGACTTTATGCTGCATAGCTAACGGAACTCTTCTTGCTGGTTTGACCACTGAACTAATTTCTAAGTCTAATTTCATAGACTACAGAACTGGAAGTTTGCCCAACTTGTCATCGAAAACATCAGCATACTCTGAAAAAATAGTGTTGGGGAAGCTGGAACTAGGACGTGCTTATTTGATGAACTTTTTTGGTAAAAGAAAGCAGATTCATTTTCAAACTGTCTCTGAGACCAAATAATGACTGCACATGTCTTCGAACCACATAGAACAATTGGCTGTAACAGTTCTTGGCCATATAACATGAAAGCACTACTGAACCTTCGGTTTGAATTTCTTCCATAAGCAACAAGTTTCACACAACTAGTTACATTTAGCTGTTCACCAATTCTGACCCTTGCAAAAGTATCTGCAGACATGACCCTACACTTTTGAACCAGTGTTGTGGATTTACCATTGATCTTTAAAGTACAAAACACTTCATTTCTTGCCAATAAATCTATTGCATCAACTCTTTCACCAATTACTGACACACCATCCACATAGAAAGCCAACTATTGCAGGTCTATTTGATCAACTTGCTTTTTTTGAATTACCCTTCTTTGTAACTGTGTGGGGATTACTTGATTTACAAAATCTTTGAAAATGGTTCCACTTCTTACATGTGTGACATTGCTGGCCAAATGCTATGCACTTTTCTCTTCTAGACTCATGGTTGGCACCACGAGTACAACAGTTAACAATAAAACTTCATTTCTGTTTTGCTGATTCACCCTTATACTGTACTGAGCAACATTTGTTTTGCACTGAATAACCTTGGTTCCACACTGAGCATGCTCATTTAACTGAACTGGTCTTGGAATGTGCTAGAAGACTATGGGGCTTACTTGAAAGTCCCACAGGGAATGCTACTGCCATGTGCTTAGGCCTACTTTTAACAGTCACATGTTCTGGAGCCTACTGAAACCATGCTCTTATCACTAGTAAGCATATTTGTGTGCCTTTCTGTAACTTCATGTAGCTGACAAATCTCAATTGCTTTGCTCAGCATTATATCATTATCATGAAGCAAAATCTTTCTCACAGCAGCATTATTAATACCACATAAGAGTTTGTCCTTTATTAATTCATCTTTTAAATCACCAAACCTACACGTTTTAGCCTTGTTTTTCAGGTCAGTGATAAAAGTTGCTAAAGGTTCCCCTTGCTTTTGATCTCTCATATAAAACAAATGCCTCTGTAGTGTACATTAGTCTGGGGGTTACACATTTCCCTGAATTTCCCTGAATTTGTGCTTTAAACACTTGGGGTCTTCCCTTGATTCAGCCAGCACAAAAACACATTTCTCCTTTAACTTTATACACGGCTAGTGCATATACAAATGAATGCTCCCTTTCAATGGCCTCCGACCCTGCTAGGTTCAGCAGAATGAATGCCCTTGTGTATGCATCTTTATCAGAATAAGCTACTTGTATAAATACAGCATACTCTTGCTCAAATATTCTCCAATTCTCTGCAATATTTTGATCAAACACAAGTGGTTGTGGCTTGCAAAATCTGTCTGCCATATTAATGGATCTTCGTGAAGACTCTTGCAAATATGCACAAACTCACACTTGTACATACATATATACAAGTGCCTGAAATGTATGCCAGTACTTGCAATAACACAAGCCTCTGTATAACTGAACTTTATGAAATAAGTTTCCTGGGCATGGTAATACTCTGAAATCACTTTGCTGTAAGAGACACTTTCCTTGAAATTATTTTACTGTATGAGCCTTTTATCTAGAAATTACTTTGCTGCAAAAGTCATTTATCATCATTTTAAGAAACATTTTGAACAACTGCACATTGTGGATAGACTGGGCAATAAAAGCTGAGGGTAAGAAACATCTCAAAGTAATGGCACTTTGCGAGTAAACTATTTCAAAGTAATGGCACTTTGTGAATAAACTGTTTCGAAGTAATTGCAATTTGCGAATAAACTGTTTTGAAGTAGTTGCATTTTGCGAATGTATTGGGCAGAAGAAGCTCAGAGTGAGAAACACCTCAAAATAACTGCACTTTGCAAATAAAGAGTACACAGTACCCTGAAATTTCCCCAAATGGCTACACTTTGCCAAATAACACTATACAGTACAAAAACCACTCTGTAATGGAAGCACTCTGTGAACAGACACACCCAGGGACAAAAAACCTTTGAAATGGCTGCACTTGACTACACTTCATGAAATGGTTGCACTTTGCACACAACAAACCCTCAGAGTAAATGCATAGTAATTAACAAACACTGTAAGCACTTTTAAACACTCTGAGATACTTTGAACAACTCTAGTTATACTATCCAAGGCTTCAATCAATGCATAGTAATTTATGCCAAAACACAGTAATCTGCCAAAATACATGCAGTCACTTTTGCTTCACTTATACTCAATGCACTCTTTTCTGCCCTGTCTTATTACATTCGTTTTGCTCACTGAATCTCTTAATGTGCCCTTTATGCCCTTTTGTTATATTTGTTTTGCTCATTTAATCTCTTCCCATGCCCATTATACTTTCTTGTCCTTGTTTGAACTGTAAACATGCTCATTTTATTTTAAACATGCTTGTTTTACAATTCTGAGGTAATTCTGAACCAGTCATGTACTTTTCTGATGCTTGTTTTATCAAATCATTTGGTTTCAAACATTTTGTTTGATTGAGCTTTTTTATGCTTCTCATTTGCTTAATAAATGTTTCTGTGCTATTCGTTTGCTTAATATGCTTTGTGCTCTTGTAATGCTCCATTTTACCTCTTTTAATAAATAAATCATTTGTGCATATTTTCTTTACCTTTGACTTGTTTCTGGCCCTTTTTTTTTTTGCTCTCAGTGCTTTTAGTTTGCCTTCGCCATTATCTCTGAGGCTCATGGCTGTGAAGAATAGTCTTTGCAATTCCGGTTCTGACACCATGTCACTTGCTAGGTCAGGACAAGACAAGAGAAGGTTGTGGGTTCTTGTTCAAGCAGCTTTATTGTATGCAAACACATCATAAATGAGGTTAAGTAACTACCTTCTAAACAAACTCGCTGTCATGCACATAGATGTTAGCACTCTGGCTGCACCTTCAAAATGGCACTGAAGCTAACATGTGCTTGGTATTTACACGGATGCACAGATCTTGGAAATGCTTCTTAAAGATACAGTACACCTGTTATTCTACAACAGTGTTTTACTAGCTACTTCAAAGTTTCAATAGATATACATACATACATATATACAAGTATATGTACACACACACACACACGTATATATACACACACAATATATATATATATATATATATATATATATATATATATATATATATATATATATATAATTTATTTATTTATTTATTTTACATTTGTTAACCGGGCTAGTCTGGCTGGATACATGTCCATTTTCAGCAGAGGCACTATCAGAATAAGACAATACAGTTTAAACATTACTAAATTAACACTAACATAATGTAATGAGGCAAAATACAAATGAATATACAGTTATCCTGGACTAGTCTGAGTAGATGACAAACAAAGTTCAGTTAGAGATAAGCTCCAGTATCTAAAATACAAAGTAAAGTTAAAAAATATCATTAGTCAAGTTGAAAAATATCATTAGTCAGTAGTCATGATAACAAATTAGGTATTAGGAAAAAGCAAGAAATCTGTTAATATAAAGTGTTAAAAGAGCAGGTTGGAATTTTAACAGGTAATTATGTAGTTAAAGATAAGGAAAAGGCAGAAAATAAGGTAGACAGAAAGTGGGAAAAGTATATTATCTGTTTGGTACAAGTATAATGGACTTAGTAAAGGTTGGGAGTGTACAGTTGGAAAAGGAGAGGTGGGAAACAGGATAGTGATGAAATGCAAAGGTGGCAGGATTATAGGAGGTCAGCTAAAGGTAGCAAGAGACAGAAAAAAAGATGGTTAGAAGGGGAGGCAGACAGAAATTTGAGAGAAAAAAAGAGTGATGGTCCAATAAAGAAACATTACACAGTAGCAGACTGGAGAGAGTAATAAAAATGCTGAGCTCAGTGGACATAGCCAGTGAATTAGTAGGTGATTTTTTCATCTGTTTTTGAAAAGGTGACATGAGCTTAGGGAGGTCAGTTCTGTGGGAAGTTTATTCCAGTAAGAACCGATAGTGTTTGCAAATAAGGAATCACCTGATTTGTTATGAGATTTCAAAGTAGTAACTAGTAGCTTGTTGGCTGATCTAAGTGTCGAGAGATTTTTATAAGGTGTGATGAGTTTATTTAGTATGGGTATATTGGAGGGTAATGTAGAATTTTAAAAGTGATGATCAGTTGTTGTAGGAGTATTAGGTTTGGGAGTTCAAGCCAGTTTAGTTTCTTTAAGTTAAGACAGTGGTGAGTTTGGAATGGAGAGCCAGTGGCAAATCTGGCTATACTGTGGTAGGCAGTATTCAGTTTCTGAAGATTAGCTTTAGATATGTTGATAAAGGAACATTAATGTAGAAATAAGGTGAGTTTAGATAGGGCTTTAGTCTGTTTATTGACTGTCTTGATAGTTAAATCAATGTGATAGTCAAAATTTAGCTGATTGTCTATGGTGACGCCTAGCAGTTTAGTGCAATAGTCAGGTTTGATGACAGTGCCATTACAGGATGCTATGGAAAAAGAGATTGGGGTGGATTTACAGGTTGGGGTAAAGAGTAGTAGTTTGGTTTTGGGATTTAGGAGGAGACAGATATGTTGAAACCATTTTTCTGCTGCAGTGAAGACTAATTGGGTAGCAGAGTGGAGTTCTGCTGGGGAAGAAGCAGAGCAGATGAGAGTGGAATCATCTGCATATTGTATACAGGTGGATGTTGGGAGAGAAGTGGGCAGGTTATTAATGAAAATAGAGAAAAGTAGGGGACCTAGGATGGATCCTTGTGGGACGCCAATAGTAATTGGGAGTTGAGAGGATAGATGGCTGTCCCAAAGGACTGCTTGTTTTCTATTAGTCAAGTATGAGTTGAACCACTGTAATGCTTGTGAATCCAGTGAGAGGGATTTTAAGGTATCGAGGAGAAGTTGATGGTTGACCATATCGAATGCTTTTGAGAGGTCCAAGAATAGTGCAGAGGAGAACAGGTTGTTATTTCGGTTTTATTGATAGTGTCAGTGAAAGAGAGAAGGGCAGTAGAAGTACTGTAAACCATGTTGAGAGTCTACAAGCAAGTTGTTATTCAAGAGATAATGTAGAAGTTGATGGTGAATGCACCATTATTTTGGATAGAGGAGATAGAAGGGCAATAGGTCGAAAATTGGACAGTTCGTTGGAGTTCCCTCCTTTATGGAGGGAATAATATGGGAGATTTTCCAGCAGGATGGGATTTTGGATTCTGTTATAGTTCTGTTTATTAAGATGGAGACTGGGTAGGCTATTTAGCTAGTTGTAGATATTCAGCTGGAAGTTTGTCAGCAGAAGGGGTGCAGGGTTTTAGTTTAGAAAGTAGTTTTCATAGGTTGTTGAGACGGTCTCAAACGGTACTGTTTAGAGTGGGGGTAGTTTGGAGGGATAACTATATATATATATATATATATATATAGGTCTACTTTACATTACTGAAAATCCATAAAACTGAAGACGAAATGCTGAAGACCAGAATAATGAAACTTAGAATGCTGAACCACGTCTTTTTTTCCCAGGGCAAGTAAACACTTGCCCAACATGGGGAATAATGCCCTTTTCCCCACTGTAGTGTGATCTTGGTTGTTGGTATATTTATTTGGGGGCATGTAGGCCTTACCTAGGTGGGTTTATACAGCATGCTGCGTTGTAGTTTTGGGCAAGTGTTTACTTGCCCTGAGAAAAAAGACGTGGTTCGGCATTCTAAGTTTAGTTGTTCTGGTCTCGAGCATTTAGTCTTTGGTTTTATGGATTTTCAGTAATGTAAAGTAGATATATATTATATTTTATATATATATTACATTTACTCTTGCCTACTCTTGATACTGCGGTGGTGGTGCTGCGGTAGCGTTGTCACCTCACAGTTAGACGTTGCCCGTTCGATTCTCAGAGCGTCTTCTGTGTGGCGACATGCATGAATGGGCGTTCCTTCTTTGAAAGTTGTGAGTTAGGCCCGGCAAGCCAGTACGTAAAAATCTACTGTCAATCATTAGCGGACGGGAGTTCCGCTGTGGTGACCCCTAACCGGGAAAAGCCGAAAGACACTCTTGCCTACTCTTGCCCTCTTGGCCCAGGCCATGCATGGATGACAAGGGTCTGGGAAGGATCTATTCAGCTACGCCATTAACATAAAATTAAAAATGATGTGGTTTTTGGATACAGATCATGCACCTATTGTCTTTTCCTATGAACTCCTTTTATCGTGTGTATTTCAGTACACTCATTTTTAGAATCTTTAAAAATGCACAGAGTACTCTAGATGAGGCCACACTAACCCTGACTGCAAGGCTCGACTATAACTTAATTTTTTTACTGTTTGTACTTCCTCTGCATCTCATCACTCCACTCATGTTACTTTATTCCATACACCACTGTTTTTGTATTCTTGCACTACCTGCAAGCCTTTGTTCATGACATAATGTAATCTCCGATCCTTTTAGTTTTTGTTGCTTTGATGTTACTCTGTACACCTTTATGTCAATGGGAGAGTATACATTTTGACCCATTATTTTAGTGGTCAAAAAAAAGATTACTCATAGCTAGAAGCCACCCCCCAATCCCCCAAGAGCCATGAAGAAAAATAATTGATGGAGGTGATTTAGGAATTAGAAACTCTAGTTGCCAATACAGGAGCAAGAAAGATGATGTTCAAAGTGCCCCTGGAGGTATCTAAAATGTTTCTCTGTTAAACACCTGTAGGAACGAGCAGGTAGGCTAACGGACATCTTAGCAAGAATTAATAAACTGTAAAAAAAGTGTTTTTGGTTATGGGCTGTTAATACAGTACTAGCTCAAGCCTAGACTTATCACAGATTACTGTGACTTGAATATGAAAGTCAAGTCATATGGCTCATCATGTACTTCAAGTGTTTATTTTACTTTTATGTTTTGCCCTTATGTGTTGAGGAACCTTGTTAATTCTCTGTTTTTCATGGGGGAAATATATACATAAAAACGTCACTTCATTTTCGGTTGTCTGTCTTTTAACTCCATTTTTATACTAATGTAATCAGTCAAGCCATGTGGAATATTTAAAATTTGTTGAAATAATTCCCTTCACACCTCTGTCAGTTAAAGCCACCATTTCTAGTAGTGAAAAGGAAAACCTGTTAGATGATGCTTACATGACTGAATTTTAAATAAAGTATTATACTCAGATTTCCCTTTAATAGCACAAATTTGTGTTTGAATACTCTGATGTCGTTTATGTGAAGTCTTTACCAAATAAAGAATTAAGTCAAGCAAGAAGCTGCACTAATACTCCTGGTAGTAGAGTTATAGTATTTATTAATGTCACACATTTCCTTGATATGCTGTCCAAGTAGCAAAGGCTATTAGTCACACATCTTTAGATATGCAGGAGTAAGTGCCCCTTTTCTTGTTCTTTATCTGCCTGAAGTGTCCCTTCTACACTCGAGCTCAGCTGTAAAATTGGCATCCTTTTAACTGAAAACACAGGTGAATCCTCTGCTGCCTTTAGCATGCTTGGACTCTCAAATACCCCTGTTATCACAAACACTAGTTTTAAGATCACTGTGATCAACACAGTACAGTATACACATCCACATCCCATTTGTCAGCTTATTGTGGAGAATAATAAACAATTTGTCAGTTTTCATTATTTATTTATTTATTTTTTTTTTACTGAAGTTCTTTTTTTCTACATGTTGATCTTGAAATTTTAGTGGCCTGGCTTTTGGCCAAATATCTGGGGTGGGTGCTTTGAAAATGTAGTTATTTTAATTATTGACTTAAAAGGTCTAGCACATATCTTGCCACTGTTGACATTCAGCATTTCACTACAAAACTTAGCAGTAAATCCCAGAAAAAAATAGAAAAAACACTGACAATAACAAAATCTCATTGAATTCATCAAGGTCCCTGTCCCTATAACAAAAAAGTACAACAAAATATGGTGGAGGAACTTGGAATGTCTGACACATCTATCTTCCCACTTTGCCATTACTAAGTTGGTACATCAAGGCCAATCCAAATTGCTATGCCTAAAATCTGTTTGTAAATGTTTCTGATCATGAAGTTAGTTCCTAGGATGATCTCAAGAAATGTTACAATCATTTCAACGCAGTGTGTGTGCTCATGGCCGTAGTTATGGTATTACTGCACAAGTGCAGGGGGAGTTTTATGCAGAAGCCTGTTGGAATGCTAATCAAGCTTTAAGTGCACATACCCGATGAAGAGGAGGGGCTTGCTGTCACATCAGCATAGTTTACTCCTCTCTGGTAGTGCACTTATGTAACAGCAAAATAATGCTGGCTCTGTAGGCAGCCTTTTTTTTTTAAACACCTTTACTGAATTGTCACTTGTGACATATGCACATTTACTTTTATATAAAAGTAATCAAACTCTATTGACAAGTTCACCTTTACAAACATACTTCACATAAAGTGCTACATATCATATAACCTAAGCAACATTACATAAATTATTCAATTCCTGCCCCCCCTTTTTAAAACAAGAAACATCTTTATTAAACCATCACTTACAATGTAGGTAATCATACATTTATATAAATGAAAACAAACCACACCAACCCAATCCTAGTTGCAAGCATTTTACATCACAAACCATACTGACACACTCCCAGATGCAAACATTATACATCACTTAAAATCTACCCAATCATTTTCAAACATTACATAGTTCATTTAAGTCCTGCCTTCTTTTAAACCTCATTCCTCCCCTGTGTATACTGTTCCCACAATTCCCATTTTTTCCTATGTAGTTTGGTCCTATCCTTTTCTAAAGATCTCAAATTCCAGTTGTTTTATCTCTGTTACTATATTCACTACTTCTAGTACAGTTGGTTTACATTTTGATTTCCATTTTCTAGTAATTGCTTTTTTTTTTGGCACCCAGCATAATTAGACACAGCAAGGCCTTGCAATGTCTAGGCAATTATGATTCTGTATAATAGCTCAGAAAAATCATCTTCCTCGTCACACCAATCTGCCATCCAGCATCTCCAACAGTGCATCCCGCAGGGAATCCTTAAAGTCTGCCAACTCACTGCACTTGCAGAGAATACGTTCCCAATTACCTCTTTCTTCCCATCACATCTCCAGCATTTGCTCTGCAGACATCCTTAGTAAAGCATTATAAGACCCCCTGATTTGTCTTCATGTTGTGTAGCTCATTTGGATATATTGCCATCTGTCTCCTTGTACTACTGCTATTGCTACTTAGCTGTTTATGAATCAGACGTTTGCCTTTATTCCTCTGTGCAATGACCCTACGCACTACAGCTAATGTCTATGAAACTTACTCAAAGTGTTTTGCTCAGAATTGCAGTTCTAATACCATGAATGCAGACCATGCTAAATTGTATGACGGGCAGACCACAGTACAAAGCTATCTGTAAGGGTCAAAGATGAAAAAATCAAACAAAATAATACATAATGCTAAAAAGACAATTATACAAAGGGATAGCAGCTGCAAAAATATGGTGCATCTGCTGGTACAGGTTGGTTACACAGCAGGAAAGGAAGACTGTGGCAATGTGTAACAGTAAGAATCATGTTTTAAAATGACATGAGGCATACATACATCATAACTTATACTGGCAGTGATGCTCTTAAAGCTACATCTATACCACAGCATTCCAAACTTCTAAAAAGCATACACCAGATTCATTACATGTGAGACTTGCAGAGCATGGTCCAGACTTAAAATGTTTGCCAACCCTTCTGAATTTCTTGCACAGTGTATACCAACTTTATGAATACTACCTAGAGACATCTGGAAGTCAAGACATAGGAAGAAATTTTGGAACATACAGCTTACCCACAAGAATCTCAAATGAACAAATATCCAAACGCGAAAACTTTACATGTCCAGGAAAAGTTGGAGCAAAAGATTGGGGTTGCTCCAAGACATGTGCCATTGTAGATGGCTGCAGCAGAAACCAAAAGAAAAAAAAAACTAATAAAAATAATTCCAAATGATTTGGTTCACTAACTTTCTTCCTCAATATGAACTAGAAATACTTGCTGTCTTTTAATTTATGGATCATGTGTTTATTTTAAGCTTGGACACTGGCTGGTTCAGACTTCCTTAAAGTGAAGTTTGTGATCAAATGTATACTCTACCAACCAGAAAATAATAAATGCTGCTAATTAATGTATTTACTGTTTTCCAGATGCTGGATTATACTTCTGTACTGTGGTGAGAAACATTGGGTTGTTGAAACATCAGCCAAGAGTGAAAGTAACAGAAAATGGTGAATCACTAATCGCACAGCCTGTGTCAAGTAAATTATTTTTTTTTCACTTAAAAGCTACGCAGTGTGTCATTCGGCTTTTCCTGGTTAGGGGTTGCCACAGCAGAACTCCGGTCCGCTAATGATTGGCAGTAGATTTTCACGTGCTGGCTTGCCAGGCCTAATGCATAACCTTTAACGAAGGAACGCCCATTCACGCATGTCGACACACAGAAGACGCTCTAACTGAGAATCGAATGGGCAACATCTAACTGTGAGGCGACAAAGCTACCGCAGCACCACCACCGCGGGACTACGCAGTCTAAACAATTATGTTTTAATAATCATAAAAAGCCTGGTACTGTTCTCAAATATGTTAAATGAAACACCACTTGGACTACCCTGTATACATGAATTACCTATAAATTTCTCAAGCTTCAAAGTAAAATGTAGACTCTCATATCCAAGTTTTTTTTTTATGTGCTTCAGAGATGGCTTCAAGAAGTTTCCCTCACCTGTAATAAATGGGGAGTTCAGCTTCCCTAATGTAATACCACTTAAACTGGCCACAAAGGGTCTAACAGCCTTTTAAGCTATTGGCTGATTAGCAGTCCACTACATTTTTGGCTGATGTTCTATGTAAACCTGTTTGTTCGCTTGCCTTGCAGTTCCATTGTGACTGTGGTGTGTGGCACTGCACATCTCAAATGTCACTGATTTTGGCTCAGAATTTTGCTTCATCCCACACTTCTTTTACTTCAGAAAATGCATATTAACTCACATTTATTTTTCTCAATTTTGGAACAGAGTCAGAACATTTCATCTATTACAAGCTTGTCAAGACTTGTAACTCAGTCATAATACACTTGCTGCTAGAAAAACCCCCCAGCAAACTGTGCTTCTCATGTTATTAAATGTAACAATTTTACCAGATGCAAAGTTGTTCTGCTATATACTGGATTAAATAAACTCTAGGTGTTCTATCACAAAATAATAACACTACCCTGTCTTGTAATTAAAGCGTTTATTTATTATTCTTGGCAACCCGATAAGTGGACTTGTCAACTAACCCTTAGACCCTTTTCAGCCACGTCCGAAGGCCCAGTGGACAGAAATTACTGTGTCAAAAAATGCCTAACAAATGGTAAAAAAAAAAAAAAAACAGGCCATGGAGTATTAAATTACCAGGTTACTGGTAAATGAAGCACTGCTAAAAAAGTGAAATGATATAGTAATATCATGGCATTATCACATTTGCTCGTCAGAAATATATTAACTAAGAAAAAAGACTACCTAAAAAGGAAATACAAAAATGGTACAAAGTACTCTGACATTTCAACTAAAGAGTAACTTATGGTTAAAGGAGAAAAACAAGAAAAGGTGAACCACCTCTCACTTTATGTCAACGAACAATATACTAAACTGGATGGTGGGCCTCCGACAGGAGCTATCTGAATTTCTGCTATAGATGAACAAATTGGCAGTACGTACAGTATAGGAGAACTTGCTGATTGCAAACAGTGCAGAAGGCAGCCTCCAGTATACACCTTTGATAAAGCAACAGTATAGAATTTGAAGTTATAAGCTGAGAAACACAGTATTACTTTTCAGAAAAGTTGGTGGTTGTCTGGATCGACCTTAGTACAACAGCAGCAAAAGAATCAATCATTGTAATGTAATTCAGGAATGCAGAGGGCAAACTTACTACAACTCATAGAAGGGGTGGGAGAAATAAGTAAGCATTTGGTTAAGTCCAGTCTGCAGCTTTATCAGAAAGTTAAGAAACTGATACATTTACTAGACCAGACAGCAATTAAACATCAAAATCTGTCTCACTGCATAAAGTATATGGAAATGTGCATTCTCATCTTGGATGAATTGCCTGGTAATTATGTTACGTCTGACTTTTTATATATTATTATTCACTAGAGTCAACAGTAAAAGGCAAGTGGATGCTGCATTACAATTTCACAAATGTTCAGGGTATTTGCAGATTAGCATACTTACATATTTGAAGGATAGTACTACTGCAGTGATAATTCCTGTGACAAACACCACTATACCCAGTACACAGAACAGCCCTGTGCATGATGTGAAATCAACCTGCATAACAAGAAATGAAAGAAAAAATACAATAAGTATTCAAAGACAAAAATTAGCTATGTGTGCATCATATTATAAAAAAGTGCCTTCCTGTTTATCTGAATTTTTCATACTACTCCTCTAAGCCTCATATAATTCCTTTGAAGAGCTACCCTAGACCATTTTAAACTGTTCACATATCTGTATCTCCTATAGAGACTTGTAGGGTAAATGCCCCAAGCAATCAGTTCTCACTGTTTACCCCTGCATACCCTAACCTCCATTTGTGTAAACAGTGACCTCTACCTTCATATCACTTATTTGAATATGTTTAGTGAGGTACAGCACTAATCCAAATGGACCAGTTTCAGAATCTTCCTGTTACATCGCTTTTTATACAACCTTAAAACAGAACAAGAAATCTAAAACAGGCAATACAGACATATCAAAATACACACAGACACACACACACACAGACACACACACACACACACACACACACACACTATATATATAAACAAAATATTAAAATAATGCTTGTTAATTCAATAGTTTCCAAAATTTGAAAAACAGAATAAATATTCAAAAATAGGAAGCATTCGTATACTAGAAAAAGGGGCAGAGTTCATCTGACCTTCCATGAAACAAGGGCATTAAGAGGAGAAAGGACTACATCAGTTGAGTAAGGAAAATAAAAGGCATGGTACAAGATGACATGATGGCTTAAGTTGGTGGGGGGGGGGGTAGATGAGTGGTAAGAGAATGCAAATAGTATTGTTGGATGTTTATATATAGTGCAGAAAAGTGAGTTACTAATTGAAGAGATTTTTTTAGTATCATGGAATTCAAGGTATGAGTTGGTGTTTTTGATGGTAGTGAGCAGGGATACTTGTGGGGGAGGGGGATGTCATCCAGGCAGCTACAACATGCTTTGCACTCGCACGGGCTGGTATCCTGGCAATGATAGCATTGTCTTATTTTGGTAGAACTCCACTCCTGGTGGTGATGGGAATATTACAAAGGCCACCTATTCTCCCTTGTTTGTGTATGTCTGCTTCCTCATATGCAGATAGGGGACCACTCTTACCAGCATGGGCAGCCACACCCACTACCTCCTGGCATCAGTTCCCCACACCATGAGGAGCTTCTACTTTCCAGTCAAAGCCTAGCCATTAGAGCAGCAATGCAAGCTGGGGAGGATGCCCACCAGGAAGGATGCATACATCCTGCCACAAATTTAAGGCTGATTGTCTGGGCATCTATGTCACCGATGTAAAGAAATTATTTATTTATTTATTTATTTTAGTTGGTCTATGACAAGTTGAAATTTAAGCTTCTGGTCCAGCCAATTCTACTTTGGTGGATTCAAGAAAATCCAGATGTCTGTCCAGTAAGTGCCAGTAATTTGGTTTGTTGTGACACACATAACTTTGCTTTTGCTTTCTTAGAATTGAGGAGAAGCTGCAGAATTTCTAATCAGGAAGAGAGTTGCTGGAGATCCTGTTCAAGGTGATGTTCAATGACTGCAGGGGAGAGGATGCATCTCTGCGTTACCAGATAATATATACAGAAAATTACTGGCACTTTGGGTAGTTCACTGGGTAGGCAGTTTATGAACACAAAAAACAGCAAGGGAGCCAGGGCAGAGTCTTAAAGAAAACCTTGATTTGGGTAGCAGAATGGAGTCTGAGGTAGAGAAAGTGATTCTGACACAGAAGTATCTATCCATCTGAAAGTTAATCCTGAAACAAGAGTGCTGCTTTGTTGTTGTCAGATGAGAGAGAGCAGGACATTAAAAACAAGGGAGTTACTAACAAAATCAAAAGCCTCAGTCAGGTCAAGGAATAAGTACCTGTAAGGTCTCCCTTTTTGTGTATTAAGAATATCAGTCAGAGTCCAGAGTGCTGTTACCTTTGTTATTCCTCTACAGAAAAACCTGTTGGTGTTGGCATGGAAGAAAACATTTCTGAATAAAGGAGGAGAGTCTGAGGTAGACATTTTTTTTTCCAGTTTTGTTCCTAATGCTGAAAGAATGGAAATGGACATAAAGTAAGAAGGGGAATTAGACTTCTGAACTTAGGACAGAGGTTCAACTAATGCTTTTTCGATGAAGTAATCAAAGCAATTTGTAATGACTCACAGATTGCTGGCAAATGTACTGAAATTCACTGAAGTGAAACTCTTAAAGCAAACTAACCATGGGTCCAGCCAGGGTTGCCAGACGTCCCTATTTGGGCGGGACTGTCCCGAGATCCCAAGTCCCGCACTGCCGGTTTAAATCCCGGGCAGCCTCTGCTTTGTTTGGTTTTTTTTTTTTTTTTTTTGATTGGCCCGTATACCGGCATATGGGCCAATCAATAATCATTAAACACGGAGCTTCTTGTGTTTAATGCGGAAGATTTTTGATTGGCCCATATGCCGGTATACAGGCCAATCAAAACATCGCAAAACAGAGCTACTTCTGTTTAATGCGGAACTGCAATGTTCCGCATTAAACAGAAGTAGCTCCGTGTTTAGCGATTTTTGATTGGCCCGTATACCGCTATATGGGCCAATCAAAACATCGCAAAACAGAGCTACTTCTGTCTAATGCGGAAAGTACAGCTTTGTACCTACCATGAATGTAGATGTCCGATAGATATGCAACTGCAGTCCTAACATATGGGTTGTCCTGCCTCGGGCAGCCCTTCGGTCAGCCGGATTCCAAAGTCTGGGTCCGGCGTCGGCTGATGTCGCCTCCTCCCCGACGTCAGAGCGGCTGGGGTATAAAGGCATCAGCCGACGCCATCTTCTTCAGTGTTTCTTGCCCCAGATGCCAGGTGCCCTCCAAGGAAGGCTAAATTTTGTGAATGGATAAACAAAAAATTCAGACATGCACAACAGTAATAAACAGATACACCATAACAGATAACCCCAGCTTATAAGAAAAGGGGGAATGGACCCAAGGGAAAAAGCAGAGGGGTAGGAGGGAGGGAAAACCTGACTGCAGTTGCATATCTATCAGACATCTACATTTATGGTAGGTACAAAACTGTACTATGTCCTTCAAGAATGCAACTGCAGTCCTAACATATGGGTTGAATACCATAGCCAAGCTGGGGGTGGTAGGACTAATCAAGGGATGGTGTAGCTTGAAGGCCCTGCAGGACTGCCGAAGCAAAGCCTGCTCGGGATCTGGAGTATAATGGCAGGTTGTAGTGTTTGGTAAATGTATGCATGGAGCTCCATGTAGCAGCCTCTAGAATATCTTTTGTGGCCACTCCTCTAAGAAAGGCTGTGGATGTGGCCATAGCTCTGGTGGAGTGTGGTCTAATATTAGCTGGCACACTCTTTCCATGGAAGGAGTAACAAAATCTGATGCAGTGTCCAATCCATTTTGAGATGGTTTGTTTGGTGACTGCCTTTCCTTGTGTCCCAGCAGCGTAGGCTACAAACAGTTGGTCAGACTTCCTGGTAGACTTTGTTCTGTCCAAGTAGTAGCATAGTTGTCTGTGAATGTCTAAAGTATGCAACAGCTTTTCCCCCTTGTTTTGAGGGTTAGGAAAGAAAGTAGGCAGGTGAATTGCTTGGTTTAGTGACACTCTGGATATCACCTTAGGCATGAAGGAAGGATTGGTTCTAAGGGAAACTCTGTCCTGGTGAAAGATGAGAAAAGGAGGAACTGCCATGAGTGCCTGTATCTCCGAGACTCTTCTCGCTGAGGTGACTGCCAACGGAAAAAACGTTTTCCAAGAGAGAAATTGCATTTCTGAAGATGCTGCTGGTTCAAAAGGAGGAAGAGTTAATTTTTCTAAGACGTAATTGAGGTCCCATGCAGGAATTGGTTGTTTCCTTGGAGGTTTGATATTCTTTATACCCCTTAGAAACTGTCTTAGCAAGGGATGCGAAAACACAGGTGGATCACAGCTGTAATGTGCAGAGATAGCTGAAGCGTGGATTTTGATGGAAGAATATGAGAGGCCACTGTGAAACATTTCTGCCAAGTATTCTAATATCTGAGGTATGTTCATCAGTGATGCAAAGGTCTGCGTGCCTCCAGCAAAATGTCCTGTACTGTCTTGGAGAGGGAGTCATGGGTTCCAGTCATGGAATTCTCCAAGCTGCCAGCTTTAAGGTTTGCAGGTTCTGATGAACTGTCTTGTAATTGTGTTGAGTCAGGAGCTGAGGCCATTGAGGCAAGGGCCGCGGTTTGGAGTGCGTTATGCTCAGTAGCAGTGGATACCAGTGTTGCCTTGGCCAGTCTGGAGCTGTCAAGATTCTTTTTGGTTGTTCTGCCTTGATCTTCAGTAACACCTTGGTGAGTAAAGGTAGAGGAGGGAATGCATAAATTGTTAGGGCATTCCAGCTGAAGGAAAGAGCATCCGTTCTCCAGGCTAGAGGATGGTGTATCCTTGTGCAAAACCTTTCCAGATGATGATTGAGATGAGACGCAAAGAGGTCTATGTCTGGTCTCCCCCATGCAGATGTTATTTCTGAGAATATGCGTGGGTGTAGCATCCATTCATGTGGCTCCAAGAAATTTCTGCTCAACCTGTCTGCCAGAACATTGTCCTTTCCCGGAACAAACTAGGATTGCAAGTAGATGTTCAGATTCAGGGACTTTTCCCAAAGAGTCATTGTTAGTCTGCAGAGGGGGTAGGAATGAGTGCCCCCTTGCTTGTTTATGTACCACATGACAGTGGTGTTGTCTGTTCTTATTAGCAGATGACCTTGTTGAAGAGATTCTCCAAAGGCTTCTATTGCATGTATAACTGCCAACATCTCTTTTTGATTTATGTGCTGATGCATTTCCATGGGAGTCCATTGCCCTTGAATGCATCTGCCGTCCATGTGCACCCCCCATCCATGGTCTGAGGCGTCTGTTGTAATAGTTTGACTTGTTGGAGGTTTGTTGAAAGGCATACCTTAGTTTAAGTGACTTGCTTGAGCCCACCACAAAAAATCCCTTTGCAGGCATGGTATGAGTGGTATTATGTCTTCCAGGTTGTGGCTGTGTTGAGACCACAAGCTTTTTAGGTACCATTGCAGTTTTCTCATGTGAAGTCTTGCCAGAGGGATTAGAAGAATGCAAGATGCCATGAACCCCAGGGCCTGCAGGGTTTTCCTTGCGGTCAGGTGGGTTAGTTTTGTTAGGCTTTTGAAGTAATCTGTTAATTGTTCTTGTTTCTCCTCTGTGAGGAAGGCCATTTGTAGCTGTGTGTTCAGCTTTGCTCCTAGAAAAATAATCTCTTGGGATGGCAGTAGTCTTGATTTTTGAATGTTGACTGTGTATCCCAAAGCCTGCAGCAATTGAATGACATAATCCAAGTGTTTTATCAAGGTTTGTTTGCTGTCTGCTTGTATGAGGCAGTCGTCCAGGTAAGGGTATATTTGAATCCCCTGGAGTCTGCAATGTGCCACTACTGATGCCAGGCATTTTGTGAATACTCTGGGCGCAGTAGATAAGCCAAATGGCAATGCTGAGAATTGATAGTGCTCTGTTCCTGCAAGAAATCTGAGGTATCTTCTGCAACTGTGTCTGATAGGGACATGCAGGGTATGCCTCCTTGAGGTCCAGAGTAGCCAGCCAAAACCCCTTGCCCAGCATGGGAAGAAGTTGCTGTAACGTCAGCATCTTGAATTTTGGCACCATGAGAAAAGTATTTAGAAAGTACAGTTTTGTACCTACCATAAATGTAGATGTCCGAGAGGTATGCATCTGCAGTCCTTACAAATGGGTTGTCCTGTCCTCAGGCAGGCCAGATTCCAAAGTCTGGGTCTGGCCTCGGCTGATGTCGCACTTCACCCGACATCATAGCTGCAGTTCTTCGGGTATAAAGGCATCAGCCGACGCCATCTTCCTCAGTGTTTCTTGCCCCAGATGCCAGGTGCCCTCTAGGAAGGCTAAATTTGGATAAATGCAAATATTTCCAAACAAAAGAGAGCAAATAGAAATAAACATGTATATACATATATACAAAACAAATACACCATAATAGATTCCCCCAGCTAGCTACAAGATGGGCAAATACCCTAGGAGTACCACAGAGGGGAAGGAGGGTGGGTAATCCTGACTGCAGATGCATACCTCTCGGACATCTACATTTATGGTAGGTACAAAACTGTACTATGTCCTTCAAGGATGCATCTGTAGTCCTTACAAATGGGTAGAATACCATAGCCAAACTGGGGGAGGAGGTAATAATAAGATTATGGTGTAGTTAAGATCCCTTGCAAAACAGCAGTGGCAAAACCTGCTCGGGATCTGGAATATAAGGGTAGATTATAATGCTTGGCAAATGTATGCACGGAGCTCCAAGTAGCAGCCTCTAAAATGTCTTTGGTAGCCACAGCTGTAGTAGTGGCTGTAGCCCTTGTGGAATGAGGTCTGATGTTTTCTGGAGTTGTCTTCCCATGGTAAGAGTAACAGAATCTAATGCAATTTCCTATCCACTTAGAGATTGTCTGTTTTGAAATTGCTTTTCCTTCCATTCCTGTTGCATATGCTACCAGTAACTGGTCAGTTTTTCTATTGCTCTTGGTTCTGTCCAGGTAGTAGCGTAATTGTCTATGTACATCCAAGGTATGTAATAGCCTTTCTCCCCTGTTCTGTGGGTTGGGGAAGAATGTAGGCAGGTGGATAGCTTGGTTTAAAGATACCCTGGAGACCACCTTTGGCATAAAAGTAGGATTAGTTCTCATGGACACTCTATCTTGATGGAAGATAAGGGCTGTACTGCCATTAATGCCTGTAATTCAGAAACCCTTCTTGCTGAAGTGATTGCAAGCAGGAAAGCAGTTTTCCATGATAAGTACTGTAATTCTGCTGTTGCTGCTGGCTCAAAAGGAGGGAGTGTTAATTTTTCTAGCACAAAGTTCAAGTCCCAAGCGGGCAATGGTGGCTTCCTTGGTGGTTTTACATTTTTAATTCCTCTCAGAAACTGCCTGAGTAGAGGATGTGAGAAGACTGGAGGATCCATGTTGTATTCTGCCGAAATAGCTGATGCATGAATCTTAATGGAAGAATAGGACAGGCCATTGTGGAAAAGTTCTGCCAAGTATTCCAGGATGTTAGCTATGTTTACCAGTGACACATTTTCTCCTTTTGCTGCACTCCAAATGAGATATCTTTTCCATTTTGCGGAGTAAGTTTTTCTTGTTGAGGGTCTGCGAGCCTCCAAGAGAATGTCCTTAACCCTTTGAGATAAATCTGGGTTATTTTGTCTTATGCAATGTTCCAGGCAGCTAGCTGCAGCGTTTTTAGGTTTGGATGCAGGGTTTTGAAGTTGTTCTGTGTTAGCAGTAAGGGGAACTAGGGGTAGAGGCCATATTTGTTCCCGAGACATACTCCTCAGTAATGGGTACCAATGCTGCCTCGGCCAGTCTGGAGCTATCAGGATGATCCTTGGCCGGTCTTCTTTGATCTTCAGTAGCACCTTGTGCATCAAAGGAAGAGGTGGGAATGCATATGCTGTCAGGTCTTTCCAACTGAAGGATAGGGAGTCCACCTTCCAAGCAAGTGGGTGGTATGCCCTTGTGCAGAATTTTTTCAATTGGTGGTTGTGTGGGGATGCGAATAAGTCTATTTCTGGTATTCCCCATTTCCTTGTAATGGATTTGAAGATGTCTGGATGCAGCATCCATTTGTGGGCATCCGTGGTAGTTCTGCTTAGGATGTCTGCTAGTATATTTTCTTTTCCTGGTACAAATATTGCCTGTAGCTGAATATTGTAGCTCAGGGCCACATTCCAGAGGTCCATTGCCATCCGGCATAGAGGGTATGAATGAGTGCCTCCCTGTTTGTTGATGTACCACATAACTGTGGTGTTGTCCGTCCTTATCAGCAATTGACCCTGTTGAAGAAATGGTCTGAATGTCTGAATTGCCAGTTTTACTGCCAGCATCTCCTTTTGATTTATGTGTAGGTTCAGCTGGTCTTGAGTCCATAGGCCTTGTATGCACTTGTCCAGCATGTGTGCCCCCCAACCGAGGTCTGAGGCGTCCGTGGTGATAGTCTGGCTTGGTTGAGGACTGTGGAAGGGCAATCCCTTGTTCAATTGACAGGCCTGGGCCCACCATTGGAATTCTTGCTTCAGGTATGGAATTATTGGAATTTGGGTTTCTAGGCTGTGCTTGTGCTGAGACCATAAATTCCTTAGGTACCATTGCAACTTCCTCATATGTAGTCTGGCATGTGGAATCAATATTATGCAGGATGCCATGTAACCCAGGGCTTGCAGGACTTTTCTTGCTGTTAGCTGGTTCTGCGTTGTTAATGCCATGAAATAGAGAGGAAGGTGCTTCTGCTTTTCTGCTGTGAGGGATGCCATTTGATTTGATGTGTCCAGTTCTGCACCCAAGAAAGTTATTGTCTGGGATGGTATCAGCCTTGACTTTTTTATATTGACTGTGTATCCCAAGGCCTGTAGTAGATGAATGACCTTTTTCAAATCTTTTTCTTATTTGTTTTTGTTGTCCGCTTGTAACAGGCAGTCGTCCAGGTAAGGGTAAATTTGAATTCCCTGAAGCCTGCAATAAGCAATTACTGATGCCAGGCATTTCGTGAATACTCTGTAGATAAGCCAAAGGGCAATGCTGAGAATTGATAATGCTCTGATCCTGCAAGAAATCTGAGGTATCTTCTGCAATTTGGTCGTATGGGGACATGCAGGTATGCCTCCTTGAGATCTAGAGTTACCAGCCAAGACTCCTTGCCCAGCATGGGAAGGAGCTGCTGTAGGGTCAGCATCTTGAATTTTGGAACAATGAGATATGTGTTTAGAGCGGACAGGTCGAGAATAGGTCTCCATTGGTTTTCTTTTCTTGGCACCAGGAAAAGTCTGGAGTAAAATCCTTGCCCTTGTTCCATAGACGGTACCTTTTCTATAGCTCTCATCCTTATCAAGTGGTCTATTTGTTCTAGAGCTTTTTCTTTGATTTGGAGATAGGTTTGGCATTCCTCTCTTCCTTGGCAGAGTATGGAAGTGAAACCTGTAACCTTGGTCTATTGTCTGTAAAATCCATTTGTCTCCTGTGATGTGATGCCAGTTTTCTGAAAATAAGGCTAGCTAAGGGTGCTTCTAGTTGTTCCCTGGTAGGCGGTCTCAGAGCCAAGTCACTGTGATTGTCCTGTGGAAGTGGTAGTGGCTGGATCTGTGGCAGTACTGGTTGTTAGGCTGCCACTGACGCCCCTGTAGGCACCTCTGGATTGACCCTGCCTCTTGGGCCTATTCCTGCCTCTCTGTGCTCTGGTGTCTGGAAAGGACCAATTCTTGGAAGGCCAGTTCCTACTAAACCTTGGAGGCTGGACCTGTAAGAAATCCTTGACTGTCTGGACAGATTTTGCTTTCTCTTCCACCTTCTTCAGCACCTGCTGTGCAGGGGAGCCAAACAAATTGAGCTTATCCATGGGAGCATCTAGAAGCTTTGATTTAACATGGTCTGGTAAGGACTGCTCTTTTAACCATGCATGCCTTCTGATCACTGTACCAGTCATAGCTGATCTAAAGGAAGCCTCCAGTGCATCATAGCCGCATTTTAAGGAATGATTACTGACCTGCTGAATGTTATATACCATTTCCTGAAGAGATTTTTTGTCTAATGGTTCAGGCGAGGACAGTTTTTTAGTTAATTGATCTAACATAAATTCCTGATACTGAATCATGTGGAATTGACAGTTTAAGGCCCTAGCTGAAAGAGTAGCAGAAGTGTAAACTTTTTTACCCCATCTCTCTAAGGCCCTGGATTCCCTTTCAGAGGGAGGGGGTTTGGCAGAGGTAGCTGCTACTGCCTTGGGTCCCTGAGAAATAGTTTCAGGATCTGCAAAAGGAGCCTTATACAAATGATAATGTGTGTCCGGAACCCTGTAGTACCGGTCGGGCTTAGCAGGGGCCGGAGGAAGTGAATCAGGAGCAGTACAAGCATCATTAAATGCATCATCCACAACAGTAAGTACTGGAGGAATGGCTAAAGGCCTATGCTGTGGCAAATGCAAAAAGGTCCTGAGCCTTTTCCTAGAGTCTGAAAAATCCTGGCCCTGCCATTGAAATTGTTCCCTCATAGCATGCAAGGTTTCCCCAAAAGAAAATTCCTCAGGCGGAGAGGCAGAAGGAGTCTTCTGCATCAGAGTCCTCATAAGGAGAATAAGGGCCCTCTGGGGGGTCTGTATGTTCTGAATCATCAGAAGAGTAATCTGTAGAAACTGGCTCAGGGGGCTCTGCTCTAGGCCTCTTCTCTGGAGGTGGGTGAGAGGCCCTGTCAGGGTGAGGTTGGGATCCCCGGATCAAGGAAATAAGATCCTCTGCTAGACTAAGCATTTGAGTACTAGAGCTAGGCCTGTGAGAGGGGGTCTTAGCAGGCACATTCTTGGTAGATTTTGCTGCTTTAGCCCTGGCAAAAGCCTTAATCGACATGGATGCAGGGGGCCTAGCAGCTCCACATGCAGGAGTAGATATATCTAAAGGAATAGTATCAGATAAATCCTGTGATCCTGCAGGAGCAGGTGGGATTTCAGTAGCAGATTCAGCCATGCTGGATGAGGCCTCGGTAGGAGGCAAGCTTTCGGCGAAAAGGACCGTGGACTCGGTTTCAGCAACCGAGACACTCGTTGACTTAACCGGTCCTTTTCCTTGCGCTTTTAGTAAGTCGGAGTTTCCGGCGGCATGTTGTAAGCAAAGCAAAACTCCTCAGCAATTCCGACCGACGCCTAAGTGTCCGTCGGTTGAAAGAAGCACAGGCTAGACAAGCTGCTACGTCGTGGTCTGGGCCTAAACAAGGTAGGCAGTAAGAGTGGAAATCTTTATGAGGTATTTGTTTCCCACAAGTTAAACAGTTATTCACTTTTTCTGACATCGGCTGAGGCAAGAA